>NC_080575.1:58944492-59244492 GCF_029962835.1 Magnolia sinica | reverse complement strand
GATTTTCCGTGGCATGTTCAGCCATCCCGACCTTGGGTTCTGCCAGCCCAGACTTGTTCGGTTAAGTTTCCAAAAAAGGCATGTTTTCAGATTTCAGGCATATTGGGCCAGCTGAACCCTTTGGTCAGCCAACCGAACTGGAGGTTCAGCTAGCCGAACTTGGGCTTAGGCCAGCCGAATTTTTGAAAGATCTTATCCCGCAAAATCCAAAGATCCGTTGGAACGAAATCGTTGGAATTCGGCTAGTCGAACCGACACTTGGGCCAGCCAAATTTCCAAATCCTTTCGCTATAAATAAAAGGCTTCTCTCATTCATTTACATAACAAAAGTTAGAGATAAAGTTCATCTTTTCAAGTGAGAAAGCTAGGCTCCTCTTAAGCTTTTTTAGCGTAATTTTAATCTTCTGTTTTAGCTTTTTTTAATTCTCTTTCTCATGTTGCTTTAACTGTTTATAATAGAGTAATCCAAACTCTACTTAAGATCTAGAGAATTGAATTTGCAGCACCTAGGGTACTTGTTTTATATTGAATACTTTATAAATCCCTATATTCTTTTGGGTTGATGTAACGCCCGTACTTTCCAGTACTCAGGCGTTACCTTGAAAATGTAATTTAAGCACACATGCATGGGATCATGCGTGACTCATCTTACACATCATCATCCAGTGGTCCTCGATCTATCCATATAGACCATTTAAGATGATCTTCATTCATATATCAAGTCATCCAACCGTTGGCTCTCAAGAAAGAACCATCATAGCATCCAAAAGGTGACATTGATCTTAATAGCAACATAGGTCTAACCCTACCTTATTAGACAGATTGAGCCATGCATTATCAATCGTAAGCCTTAGATCATTAGATCCACAACTCCAACTTACAGATCGGCCACTTGGTCTTCACAATCAAACCATCGGGCCACCAATTCAACCATGAATCTTCATCTAAATGACTTTACGACCATTAAGACGGGCAAAAGTAACCTCCATCCTTAGATTAAGTGATCCAACTATCGAATTAAGGGAATTAGCAGTATGTCGAGAATTTAAGATTTGATGATCACATGGAGTGACCCCACTTTTATGTTGGGCAATCATAACCCTAAGAAATGAAATCAAATGATGCATAGAAAGAAGATCCCACATCTTAAATATATATAACGAATAACAACTACGATAATAATAAAAACTAATGTTTAAATACTATAAAATCATAAGATAGGTAATCCTAATTACCTACAGAGTGGAACCCACAATACGATAAAAAATGCACTCGTATGTGGAAAAAAAATAATGATACAGAAATAAATGATGATAGTAATAAGTAGTAACGGTAATAAAAATAATATTAGTATACAGTTAGCTATATATCATAAGAGACATTCAAACGATCCACTAGGACCTTTTAACCATTGACGTTTAATTTCGGGAAGATCCAACCAGTAGATCGACGGGAATCCCTAAGTAGGACCCTAAATCAAGTTGTAGGGCCCACTAAAATTGAGAGTTGGATTGATACTTGATCCAGGGTCATAAGGAACCCTTACCGATCAAATGGACATCATTAATTGTCCAACCACCTCGGTGGGCCCCTTTTTAGGGCAGCATGCACACATAGAAGGTGCGCACCTAGTGTGCACCATATCCGTCAACATGGTCAAACCGTGCTGACCCAACAATTGCCAAATATGGGAGATGTTCCCGCCTGTTGCCGTTCAAAAATGGTATATTTGTGTTTTTTCTTCCACGTTTGATCAATGTGTGGCCCACCATCTCATCCCAGTTAAGGGATCTAAACCGCCCATCTAATAGAGCATATACGGCTGACCAAAACCATGGTTGGTCCACCTGATGAAGTGCGCATATGTGCTCACAAATACTAGGGCAAGAAGACTGTTTGCGCTGTCATTTTTCCAAAAACAGAAAGTTTTGTTTTTCTTCCAGCTCAGCGATCCGCGTGAGTAAGCAAGAGCTCATCCAGGCCGTCCTAAACAGAGCCTTTTCAACCGTCCATTCCAGCCAATGGCTTCGGTCTTCTTTTCTGTCACGTCCCTAAATCTAGTGTCAATAATTCGTGATTACTATACACTAAATTTTGGTTAACTGCCTCCATAGAACTCCAATTTCGGGGCTTCCAACTATCGCATACTAAGTCCCAAAGCGGGGCTCCACAAGGAGGATTTCTGAAAGTAAAGATGACACATACGTATCATTTCTCAAAATTTCATCATATTCATCATGTGTTACTGTGTATAACTAAGCACATTAAGGCAAAACCAAAACATAAACCATGTCATATTTACTATATACAGGGTACTACAAAAATATATATACGCTAATATGTAGAAGACAAAAAGGACAATTGGAGTCTGTAATCTCTACTCCTTCAGCTCCCTACTCTTACCTATAAAAAAATAAAAAGGAAACCTTGAGCTACTAAGCCCACTGAGTGCGTATGTGCAGTGAAAATGCATGTTTCATGTCATGCTCATATCATGCACAGGCCTACTGGGCTGATAACAATAAAAGAAAGATACATTGCATGATGCCACTTTCCATGTTCCAAAATTTTCACATTTCCCAATTAGATCACCAGGGTCTGAAACAAAGGTAGGACTCGCATATGATTGCTACCTACTTGTATAGGCTTTTTCACCGTGGTCAATTACAGAGGTGGGACTACATAATTCTTGGGCCGAACTAGTCTAACCCACTTGTGTTAAACCTCACTATCTGCATAACAGCGAGAAGTCTTAAGTTGCCTTACAAAACGATAGCGGATAATTTACGAGCTCGTCTCACACAACCTATCTTTGCTTACCCATAAGCAGGTCAGGTCAAACCTCTCAACCAATCGATACGTGTCGGTGGGAGTCGCCGCTTACTTTTGTATTTCGACATTCCAGCGCTCTGTTCTTCTACCCGGTCTAAGCGTCGGTTACTCCCAATGGTACCAATCGGGGTTTAGGGACTTTCACCCAGGGACCCTCTAATCATGTCCTATTGAACTACACATTTCCGGTGTGGTGTCCAACTCAAGTCATAACAAAGTATGTTTCATCGCATTTACAATCACCGTATGTATATGTCCACACACAAGCACAATATATCATGTTTTTCAAGGCAAGGATAGGACGATCTTTCTCATATGGTCTCCTCATGAATTTAAGCTCCTCATAGGGGTCTCATGTAATGCATCCTGTATCTAGATGGTTCACATACTAATTATAGACACATCGTGTGTCGCAACACAACCCACTGTGATCACCATACCATGATATGAATCATTCACTCTCATTCATACAATGATACAACAACTATGAACCATTCATATGATATGCACATGACTTAGCCAATTCGGGATTCATTCTGCTATAAGACTTTATGGCACAAGCATGCTTTTTCTCAAGAGTTAACTACATCAAAAGGAGGAAGGAATATTCTTTAAAATGTTTTGTCAGATAGGTAGCGGGCTGACTTTGTAAGGGACAAAGAGAGAAATCGATGGAAATACGTATGAATTTAAATAAACCTAAGTCATCTCTATCATCCAATCTTCCATTAATAACCTAACTAACTAAATCAGAAAATCCAGCAATAACCTAACCAACTAAACCAAAAAAACCAACAATAACCTAACCAACTAAATCAGAAAAACTAGCAATAACCTAACTAACTAAATCAGAAAATCTATTCTTTTATAGGGCTTTCAAGGAAAATCTAGTAATAACCTAACCAACTAAATGAAAATCTAGTCTTCTATAGAGCTTTCTAGGAAAATCCAGCAATAACCTAACCAACTACATCAGAAAATACAGCAATAATCTAACCCTAAATTAAAAACATCTATTCTTCTATAGGGCTTTCAAATAATCTAATGCACATATATGCGTGCTCCTAATCTATGCACTCACCTATAACAATCAGAGGATTGGATTTCAAACTCGGCTTCTACTTCCTTTTCTTCTTCTTCTTCTTCTTCTCAACTTCAAACTTAAGCTAGAAGTGAGTGCTGGAAATGGGTTGTTGAAAGAGGGTTTTTATGTTTGTGGACTTGAAAATCGTCTTAAAATTGGCTTTTGTTTAAAAGAAGAATTGAGAGGTGTTTTATGATAATTTTGAGAAGTTTAAGCTGATGGTAACAATAAAAAAATGTTATTTAAGTGATTTGACATAAAACATTCAAATGATTTAAAAAAAAATTGAGGTCATTTGAGTTATTTTATCAAAATATATATGTGCATATCTATTCATAACTAACAATCCAGGTGTCATATTGACATGCCGCTTTCGCCAGTAATTCCGTAACTCGACTACGGTCACAACGGTTAGGCTCTCTAACCTAACAGATTTTGAAAACTTGATGATGGCCCACCATCAAATAAAATAAGAACATAGCTGTCATTTCTCAGATTGTTTAATTTTAAGTCCGTATATTAAAATTCGGACATCGGGTTGAAATCCGGCTTATGGCTCGATAATAGAACAACATTTTGACCAAGTCAAAATATTCTCAGGGCCAATGGATCTACAGTTAGTAGTTATCCAGTGTATGAACCAGATGTCGAGGCCTCGGGTCTTACAACTGTCCCCTCAGAAAAATTTTGTCCTCAAAATTTCAAAACATATTTGAATATAACAGTACAATACAATAATAACCATATCATATTTATATGTACCTAGGAGTCAAATAGATAAGGGTAAAGACTGCGTATCTCTGCTTCCCGTTCCTAGGTTGCTTCGGGATGACTTTAGTGCGAAGAACTTGTTCTTTTCTATCCACGATACAAATTGGCTGCTCAATATAGGATGCATCTTCCCGAACTGTTAAGGATTACCAGTCAATAGCAGGTGCTATTATCTTTGAATCACATTTACGAAGCATCAAGATGTGAAAAATATTATGAACTCCAGATAATTGGGGTGGCAAAGTGAGACGATAAGCTACAGTGCCAACTTGTTCAACATTATCAAAGGGCCCTACAACCTTGGGGTTTACTTTCCCTTAACACCAAATCATACTACACCTTTCACTGGTGAAATTCAGAGATATACACAGTCTCCCTCGACAAACTCTAAGGGTCTACATTGGCGATCTACAAAACTCTTCTGCCGACTCTGAGTTATAAGCATACGCTGTCAAATAAAATCAATCTTTTCAAACGTTTTCCACACAACATCAGGACCTAAAAGACATCGCTCACCAATCTCAGTCCAACAACTTGGGGACCTACAAGGTCTACCATATAACGCCTCATAGGGAGTCATGCCAATAGTCACCTGAAAATTATTATTATACGTAAATTCTACTAACGGCAAGTGGTCGTCCCAACTACCAGAGAAATCTAATGCACATGATCTGAGCATGTCCGCAAGAATCTGGTTAACTCTTTCAGACTGCCCATATGTTTGTGGATGGTATGTTGTGCCAAATCTTAAAGTAGTCCCCATTGCTTTTTGAAAACTCTTCCAAAAATTTGATGTAAACCTCAGATCTCGGTCAGATATAATCGAAATAGGTACACCATGTAATCTAACAATATCGTTTATAAACAAAGTTGCGAGCCGATCTTTAGACCAAGAAATACAAATAGGAAAAAAGTGGGCTATCTTTGTTAAATGGTCTATAATAACCCATATAGCATCATGTCGACGTAACGTTCCTCGTAAACCCACAATGAAATCCATAGTTACATGTTCCCACTTCCATACTGGTATCTCTAAAGGTTGCAATTCTCCTGCAGGCTTTTGGTGCTCTGCCTTTACTCGTTTGCAAATGTCACACTCTGACACATGCCTAGCAACTTCACGTTTCATTCTAGTCCACCAAAATTGTTTTTTTATGTCCTTATACATCTTCGTAGATCCTGGGTGGATAGTAAACTTAGTGCGATGTGCCTCATCCATAAGGGCCTTCTTCAATTCTGATATATCTGGAACATATAATATACCTTGAAACTGAAGTCCACCATCCAAACCTATCTGCCACTCCGGTTGACTTTTCCCTATTATCACATCTTTACAAAACAACGCCCATTGATCAAACCGTTGGGCTTCTATTACTTGAGATATCAAAGAAGGTTGAACATCAAGTTTACTAATTGAACAATCGAGGACTATAGAGTCATCTCAAAATCAATTTCAGCTATATCTTCAACCATTTTTTACTCTCGCATCATCAATTATGCCACTTGGGCCTGTGGCTGATGACTTAAAGCATCCGCCACCACATTAGCTTTTCTTGGGTGGTACTGAGGATCAAAATTATAGTCCTTCATCAATTCAATCCAACGTCTCTGCCTCATATTTAACTCAACTTGTGAAAAGAGATATTTCGGGCTCTTATGATCTGAAAAAAGTTCGAATCTAACCCCATAGAAGTAAAGCCTCCATACTTTTAGGGCAAAAACTACCGCTGCTAACTCTAGGTCATGTGTGGGATAATTCTGCTCATGAGGCCTAAGTTGGCGAGGTGCATATGCTACTACCTTGCCCTGTTGCATTAGGACACACCCCAAACTTATAAGCGAGGCATCTGTATAAACAACAAATCCCTCACTCCCAGATAGAAGTGTGAAAATCGGTGCCGTCGTAAGACGAGTTTTTAGTTCCGCGAATGCCTGCTCACAGGCTCCACTCCAAACAAACATTGCATACTTTTGAGTCAATCGAGTCAGTGGGGCAGCTATATGAGAAAATCCTTTAACAAAACATCGGTAATACCCTACTAGACCTAAGAAACTCTGAATCTCAGATGCATTCTTCGGCTATTTCCATTGCAAAACTGCTTCAACCTTAATTGTATCAACTAAAACTCCATTCTTCGAAATTGTGTGCCCCAAAAATTTTACTTCTTCCTGCCAAAACTCACATTTTTCCAGCTTAGCATATAGCTGGTGGGCACGAAGGGTTTGCAACGTCATCTTTAAATGACACTCATGATCTTCCCTTATCTTTGAATATATTAAAATATCATCAATAAAAACAACAAGAAACTGGTCCAAATAAGGACGGAATACCTCATTCATCAACTGTATAAATACTGTAGGTGCATTAATCAGACCAAATGACATAACCTGAAATTCAAACTGTCCATAACGAGTCACAAAAGCTATCTTCGGATATCCTCCTCCCGAACATGAATCTGATGATACCCAAATCATAAATCTAACTTCGAGAAATACTATGTACCACTCAACTGATCGAATAAATTATCTATTCTTAGGAGCGGATACTTGTTTCTAATCGTAACCTTATTAAGCCCTCTATAATCGACACACAACCATAAAGAACCATCCTTCTTTTTTACAAAAAGTATCGGCACTCCCCAAGGTGAAGTACTCGGGTGAATAAACTCCAAACAATGTAATTCATCTATCTGTCTTTGCAACTCATGCAACTCTAATGATGCCATATGATAAGGGGCTCTGGATATAGGGGCAGTGCCGAGGATAAGATCTATTCAAAACTCTATATGTCTAATGGGTAGCAAACCTAAAATTTTCTGAAAAACATCTGGAAAATCACGTACTACCGACAACTATTCAATACATACACCTTTGGACTCTTTATGAATAAAGGACATCAAAGTCTCTATAAAATTATCTCTAGGATCAGCCACAAACTGAAATCGAGGTTGGTCAGGTATAGAAAAGGTGACTGTCTTAGCTATATAGTCCAACACTGCATGGTACTTGGATAACCAGTCCATTCCCAAAATCACAACATACTCTAACAACACCAAAACATAAAAATTGATTGGAAGGGCATACTCTTCTATGTAAACAGGATAATCCTGACATATAGAACTCAACACCATTTGTTTCCCTAAAGGAGTCAAGAGATCTAATCCCTTGGTCATCGATGTTCTCGGCAAATCCAACGACTGACAAAAACTATCTGCTATAAATGAATGTGATGTGCAAGAATAAAAAAGGACGCGTTCTAAAAGGGATGATACTACAAGTATACCTTTTATGACTCCTCCCTTAGTCTGAGAATCTCTCTGCTGGATTACATAAACACTAGGTTGCATCTGAAGGGATAAGGGTTGTCTACCTTGCTACTGCTATGACTGTTACTGAGACTGTTGTTGTTGGGACCTATATTGTGACTTATATGGTGGCCTTTGCTACTGGGGCTGCTGATGTCTAGGTGGTTAATATGGCTGCTGTTTCTGCGGATTGGGACAATCCTTTTTACGGTGCCCTACACCAACACAATTATAACAGGCTTCGAAAAACTGTCACTGAGGAACAGACTGTGTTACTGGGGATCTAACATCAGGTCTGGCTGCATTATCATATCTAACTGCAGGCCTCTTTAGGGGTGAAAAGGACTGAAAACTACTACCACTCTCTGAAATAAATCTCCTCTTCCTTTACTGATTGAAGTAGATGGATGAGTACTTTGTTGTTAGTTCTAATCAGACTAAAAATTTTGTGCCTTCACTACTACTCCCTCAAGGGTCGGCAACTCAAACCCTCTAACTCAAGATCACAAATGAGGATGTAAACCATCCTCAAATTTCATCACCTTCAAATCATCATTGGCTACTAAATGTGGAGCAAAATGAGATAATTCTATAAAACGAGCCTCGTAGTCAGCAACAGACATCTCACCCCGAACTAAAGAATCAAATTCATGTTCTTTCTGACGACAAACAGCTACGGGGAAAAACTTACGATCGAACTAGTCTTTAAATGCTTCCCATATCCACACAAATTTTGGATCTGCTGAACGAACAACTGACTTCCACCATTGTTCTACCTCTCCTTGCAACTGATACGTCATTAAGGTAACACATTGCTTAGAAGTACAACCCATAACTTGAAAAAGTTTCTCTAATTCCGACTTCCATAACTCGGCTGCCATAGGGTCTAGCTTACCAGAAAAATAAGATGGATCTAGATGTCTAAAATCCATAAAAAGAGCACTGGCCCGCTCCTGCATTGATGTCTCAGGAGTATAACTAAATCGCTGCTTTTGATTAGTCGTTATAGTTGACATAGTCTACAGTATTTGTTGAAGTTGTGCTGTAGGAACATGTATAACTGGGTCTAGAACAGATTTTGACGTAGATTTTGACTTAGACTTGGGTTGCACTAGAGGAGTCTGTTTAGACTTGGGTTGCACTAGAGGAGTCCAAACAGAATTCTTTCCAGGCGGCATCCTATAGACAAAACATCGAATTAGCCTAAAAAGAACAAGTAAACCTATACAATATACACAATACTAAATAACCATACAACTCTACTTCATAAAGCAAGAACCTAACAACTCTAACACAACAATGTCTAGTAAATACAATATATGATTTATGCAAATATTTCTCAGATTATGCTCTGATATCATCTTCTGTCACATCCCTAAATCTAGTATCAGTAATTCATGATTACTATACACCAAATTTTGGTTGACAGCCTTCATAAAACTCTGATTTTGGGGATTCCAACTATCGCATACTAAGTCCCATAAGCGGGGCTCCACAAGGAGGATTTCTGAAAGTAAAGAAGACACATACATATCATTTCACAAAATTTCTATTCATCATGTGTTACTGTGTACAACTGAGCACATCAAGGCAAAACTAAAACATAAACCATGTCATATTTACTATACCTGCTGTACATATACAGGATACTACAAAAAAATATATACACTGATATGTACAATACAAAAAGGACAACCGGAATCTGTAATCTCTACTCCTTCAGCTCCCTACTCTTACCTGTACAAAAAATAGAAAAGAAACCTTGAGCTACTAAGCCTAGTAAGTGTGTGCGTGCAGTGAAAATGCATGTTTCATGTCATGCTCATATCATGCACAGACCTACTGGGCCGATAACAATAAAAGAAAGATACAATGCATGATGCCACTTTTCATGTTCCACATTTTCCACATTTCCCAATTGGATCACCAAGGTTTGAAATAGAGGTGGGACTCGCATATGATTGCCACCCACTTGCACAGGCTTTTCCACCGTGGTCAACTAAAGAGGTGGGACTACATAATTCTTGGGCCGAACTAGTCTAACCCACTGGTGTTGAACCTCACTATCTGCCTAACAGTGAGAACTCATAAGTTGCCTAGTAAAATGATAGTGAACAATTTATGAGCTCGTCATACACAACTTATCTTTGCTTGCCCATAAGCAGGTCAAGTCAAACCTGTCAACCAATCGACACGTGTCGGTGGGAGTCGCCGCTTAGTTTGGTATTTCAGCATTCTAGCACTCCGTTCTTCTACCCGGTCTAAGCATTAGTTGCTCCCAATGGTACCAATCAGGGTTTAGGGACTTTCACCCAGGGACCCTCTAATCATGTCTTGTCGATCTACACATTTTCGGCGTGGTGTCCAACTTAAGTCATAACAAAGTATGTTTCATTACATTTACAATCAACGTATGCATATGTCCACACACAAGCACAATATATATCATGTTTTTTTAAGGCAAGCATAGGACGACCTTCCTCATATGGTCTCCTCATGAATTTAAGTTCCTCATAGGGGTTCATGTAATGCATCCTATATCTAGACGGTTCACATACTAATCACAGACACATCCTGTGTCGCAACACAACCCACTATGATCACCATACCATGATATGAATCATTCACTCTCAATCATACAATAATACAAAAACTATGAACCATGCATATGATATGCACATGACTTAGCCAATCTAAATCTAATCTGGGATTCATTCCCCTATAAGACTTCATGCCACAAGCATGCTTTTGCTCAAGAGTTAACTAACCAAAAGGAGGAAGGAATATTCTTTCAAACGCTTTGTCAAACAAGTAGCAGGCGGACTTTGTAAGGGACAAAGAGATAAACCGATGGAAATACGTATGAACTTAAACAAACTTAAATCATCTCTATCATCCAATCTTCCATTAATAACCTAACCAACTAAATTAAAAAATCCAGCAATAACCTTCCGAAAATCTAGCAATAACCTAACCAACTAAATCAGAAAAATCAGCAATAACTTAACCAACTAAATCAGAAAATCTATTCTTCTATAGGGCTTTCAAGGAAAATCCAGCAATAACCTAACCAACTAAATGAAAATCTAGTCTTCTATAGGGCTTTCAAGGAAAATCCAACAATAACCTAACCAACTACATCAGAAAATCCAGCAATAACCTAACCCTAAATCAAAAACATCTATTCTTCTATAGGGATTTCAAATGATCTAATGCACATATATGCGTGCTCCTAATCTATGCACTCACCTGTAACAATCAGAGGATTGGATTTCAAACTCGGCTTTTGCTTCCTTTTCTTCTTCTTCTTCTTCTTAACTTCAAACTTAAGCTAGAAGAGAGTGATGAAAACGGGTTGTTGAAAGAGAGTTTTTATGTTTATGAACTTGAAAATGGTCTTAAATCTAGATTTCGTCTAAAAGAAGAATTGGGAGGTGTTTTATGATAATTTTGAGAAGTTTAAGCAGATGGTAACAATAAAAAAATGTTATTTAAGTGATTTGACATAAAAATTCCAAGGATTTTTAAAAAAAAAATCGAGGTCATTTGGGTTATTTTATCAAAATATATATGTGCATATCTATTCATAACTTACAATCCAGGTGTCATTTCAAGTTGATGATGGCCAACCGCCAGATAAAATAAGGACATAGTTGTCATTTCTCAGAATGTTAAATTTTAAGTCTATATATTAAAATTCAGACATCGGGTTGAAATGTGGCTTGCGGCTCGATAATAGAACAACATTTTGATCAAGTCAAAATATTCTCAAGGCCAATGGACCTACAGTTAATGGCTATCCAGTGTATGAACCAGATGTCGGGGCCTCGAGTCTTACATTTTCTCCACAACAAAAACCAAAATGGCCACTCCTTCCTCCCAAATTCGAACCCACCACTCAAACCCTCTTAGAGCTTCAAAAGAGCCCATCCATAATCCTTCTAGGACCCATACGGTTTGTCTGAAGGAAGTAGATTGAAGGAAAAGTGGTGCTTTTAAATACACCATTAATGGGTGTCATCTTCCCCATTGTTTTACTGCACCGGGTCGACGTGGTTCGACCCTAGTTGCACTCGGCTTGCTTATGGATGTCTTGGGCAAAGGAAGAAGGAAAAGGATAGAAAGAGAGAAAAGAAAAAGGCCTAGGTAATGCTCAAACGCCCTATCTCTGTTGGTTAAGTGAGTCCAACCATTTATATGTTAATGAAAAACCCTTTCATTAGGTGCAGACCAAATTCAGTCATTCCAACGAGTTTTTGGACTAAATCAAGTCCGAAATCAGTCCCAAAATCCTACCACCAACAAATACCATTAATACCCACATCACCAAATTTCTTTCATGACTGGTCTGCGTATGGCCCTACACCCTTAAAAACCCACATTAAGATTGCTACACTCACACGTAGTATGTGACTTTGCACACATAGATAGGAATCAGCAGAAATTCGTTGGAACTCCCATTCAACTCAGCCTACAACCTAAAGGTTTTCTAGGTCCACTCGCACACACGCGTGATAGTACATGATGGCAGGAAAGTCGCATTATCCCATCTATCAACCATCAAATTGGTCGGACCTGGAAGATCTTCACACTGAAAGTTGATCATTCAATTAGTATGATTTGGATAGTATTTTATCTTCACATTGAAAATCAAAGTTTCGATAGTTTGTGCATTACTTGTACATGATGTTTATAAAACATAAGATAAAAGGCATGTTGGGCTTCCTTGTCAACTATGTCATAGTGCGAGCAGTGAGCACCCTTGTGACTGGTGGACCAAAGAAGAAGTGTGATCATTATGCACTGCCTACCTAACAACATATTTGTTTCAATTACTGAGAGTTGCTAATGTCAGCAAAATGGATACTAAGGTTGATATATATATAAAGAGAAGACAGTTTTCAGCAACGCCTATTACAGGGAGTTGCAACATAAAGCTTTATGGGGCCCACAACGACGTCCATTTCAAATTCACTTCTTCCATCAGTTCTCATGCTCATAGTAGGAAGAGATCCCAAAAATAAAATAAAATAAGGAAAACTCAAAACCCAAGTGGGCCATAACACTATGATTGAAACAGACTTAAACCTAGCTCTATAATTGAAAACTTTAGGAAAAAACCAGGCCCTAGGAGCGTGCACACCTTACGGCAACGTAATAAGCAAACAAGGCTCAAAGGTGATGATTCTTCCCATTAAGCTTTCCATTTTCCCATTAGCTTAACTAATAGTTTCTATTTTAATTTTGATTGATAATTGATATCTCCATCTTATGAATCTCATGTGTTAATGGTTGGAATTAAATTCTATATTACTATTTCGAACAAGAAACAAATGTGTTCGATTTGGGGGAATTATTCAATGATAACAACGAATTTGATGAGGGAACAATGATCACATTTATTCTGATTTCATTTACATCCTTGGATTCCCTTGATTCTGAAAACAGAGTACAATCAATTAAAGTAATGAATGAAAGATAAGACAGTCTGATGGAAATTTTAGCAGCATTTCAACGCTTTGGGTGTTCCTCGCCAAGGTGAAAAGGTTGTGCTGGCTTGAAAACCTTGATCTGACCGTTGAGATCAGTTCTGATCATCCTTCCGTTCATTCTTCCTTGAATCTTCCTTGAAATGTGGAGCAACCGTCCCTTGAAATGTGGAGTAGCGATCATCCCTTGAAATGTGGAGCGATCATCCCTTGAAGTGCAGAGCGATCATCCCTTGAAATGTGGAGCGATCATCCCTTAAAATGTGGAGCGATCATTGTACGCTACTTTCTTTCTCTTCTCTGTGAATTCCTTAATACTCAACTTCTGAAGGTGTGGGGGCCATCTGTCTGAAGGTAGGAGTATACAGGCTTAGACAAGGAATATGGGATGCATGAGGTTTACCTTGGGACAAAAGGCTTCCATTAAGACAAAGTCCACATGGAAAGTGGCACACCAAGGAGGCTTTAGGACAACATAAGCCTGTCTTCAAGACAACCCTCCATGGGAAGTGGCGTTGGAAGCCAAACCTTAGGACATCCTCCACAAGAGGTGGCGCATGGGGAAGGCTTTAAGACAACAAAAGCCAAGTGTTAAGACAAGCATCCATATGAAGTGGTGTTGGAGGAGAGCTTTAAGACATATGTTCCTCATGAAGTGGCGCACAAGCCATATCTTAAGAAAAATGCTCCTTAGGAAGTGGCACATAAAGCCATCTCTTAAGACATGTAAGAGTCATTCTCTCCTTTAGTTGTGCGCACCCGCGCAGCACCTTCACAAATAATGGCATATGAACTTTGTATTTAAACAAGGTCCCATGGAAAGTGGCATTGGAAGCCTAGCTTTAAGACATCTCTCCATGCAAAGTGGCATTGGAAGCCTAGCTTTAAGGAGTTTGCGCGCAACCATGCAAAGAGTTTTCTTCAAAGGGCTTGCATGCGACCATGCAAAGGGACTTTCTTCAAGACAATGCCCCTTGAAAATTAGCGTAGAGGCTTTACACTTGGACAAAACCCCATGCAAAGTGGCGCAAAGGGGATTTCCTCCACATTGATTGCATGGACTGGTGCAATGTATTTCTTCATTGCGCGGGCTGGCGCAATGTACTTCTCCATTGCGTGGGCTAGCGCAATGGACTCCTCCATTGCCTTTCTTCTCTTCACATCTCTTCATTCCTCTTGTGTCCCAACCTACCAATTGACCAACCTCTCAAATGAAGCATGGGGAGGGGTATTTATAGGTCTCTCTCTCTCTCTTACATAGTGGTGATCACCACCACTTCTCCCTTCACATAATGTCCATCTTCCTCTCTTAATCAATGGTGTCCACCAAGCTCTCCTTTAAATGGTGGTGTACAACCACTTCTCCCTTTATACAAGGCAATACCCATCCACTCCTTTTTTTTACCAAAATACCCTCACTCACTCCCTTTTACCAAAATATCTAAAAAACCACTGGATGATAATTTTTACCAAAATACCCCCAGATGCTAATTTTTACCAAAATACCTAAAATACCCCCGGATACTGATTTTTACCAAAATACCTAAAATACTCCCAGGTGTTGATTTTTACCAAAATACCCCCGAGTGCTATTTTTTACCAAAATACCCCCGGGTGTTGATTTTTACCAAAATACGGAGTGAGTGACCCTGGAAAAGTTCTGCACCATGGAATTCTTTGACCAATGCAATGGAATATTTTTGTGTCTCAACAATTACATGCTTAATATTTATCCTGCATGTTTATTTCATACTTGTGGATTATTTGTGAACTGCTTATGGGACTTAAACCGGTACATCAGTGGGAAACCCCCACTTATAAATGTACACCCATACTTGGGATGTAACTTAACTGATAGCATATATAATGGGCCTTCAATCTAGTGGTTACTTGAATGATGGCTTAAACTGGATATCGATGTGGGCCTACTATCCATGGGTTGCTAGTTCTAAGCAGTTTTTAAGGATGGTCTTTTATTGCATGGTTTTGATAATGGCCCCATGTGGCTTAGTTTTAATAATTGCCCTATGTGGCTTAGTTTTAATAATGGCCCCATGTGGCTTGGTTTTGATATTCACTGTATGTGCCTTATTTTGGTATTTACCCTAAATGGGTTCAATGTGTTATTTTGTGCAACCATACGTTGGTAAGCCCCATATACTGGAATATGATTGGCCACTAGCCAACAGGTTTTCATTAAACATCCTAAAGTGGTAACCTCATGGGCCAGGGATGGTGGAGTGGGACACTATGCCTGAGCTGTTAGCCTACGCTGGTGACGAGCCCCTGTAGTGACCTTGAGCATATTTAAATTGGCTGATTGTAACTGGACTAATAATGGGTTGGCTAATCATGCATTCATAGCATATTGCGCGATGACATGTGGCTAATTCTAGATGTTGTAGTACATGCCCTAGGCTTATCGGGGTATCGTTTTTCTGGCTCCCAGACCACCGACTATTGGCCTATTTTCGGTGACGAGCCCAAGTCCGACTGGATGAGCATTCCCGGGTCGATGATTGCATGGGTGACGAGCCCAATATCTGCATGGATGAGCATCCCCGGGGCGATGATGCATTCACGCATCCATGCATCTAATGAGATTGCATCATGTATTATTTTGTACGCCTTGTTATGTTTTTATAACTATGCTTACCTAATGCGGTGATGTGTAATCTTGAGGGGAATTCACACTGAGTTGGTCACTCATCCATCAAATATATAACCGTATAGGTAGCACAGGTCGCTTAAGTGATTTTCAGGTTCATATTTATGAGGAGTAGGCTATAAACAACAAGGGTGCATGATTATATTTGTTAAGGGTTGCTACGTGATTTTATAGACCAAGATTGTTATAATTTACTTTGTTTCACATGTTATATTATTTCATTTAGTAGTTTTAAGAATGGGGACATTGGTTTGTATAAGTCATTATGGGCAGTCTCTTGTACATTCTAAATATAAATGAAAATTTTCCTTTATGTTGATTTGTCCATTCTAAGCTAAACTGCTAACTCTGAATGAAAGGAATATATATACAAACACTCAAATTTGACCATCCCTTAAGGTTAACACTTGGGTTTTTGGGAAACGAGTCATATAATCGGGTCCTGAAAACAGGGGGCGTTACAGTTGGTATCAGAGCATATAGTTTGGACAAACTAAGCCTTGGGAAATGATCTTATACAAGCCATAAATCTCTCAAGTTAGGCTGTTGAAATTAGAAATTTGAACCTAAGAGAAATTCCCTTAGATTTAAGAGAATCATTGAGAATGTAGGGACCCAAACTTAGGTTCCCTTAGAGATTATTAGAATAAGTCATTTGAAACTTAGGAAAAGATCCCTTCAAAAAAAAATTTGAGAACATAGATACTTCAAACTTTAGGTTCCCTTGAAAATTTTAAGATAAACTTTTGGACTTTAGACTTATATGAAATTCCTTTGGAATTAGGAAGGATTTGAGAACATAGATATCCAAAACTTGAGCCCCCTTTGAAATTTTGGGGTGAGCCATTTGAATTCAAGAATAAGAACTTTGGTTCCCCTATAAATTACTAGAGCAGCTGCTTAAACTTGGAAACTAAACCTAAATGTGTGGGTGGACAAATATCATTGCAATGTACATAAGACTAAGTGGAAACATTTCCTAAACTTAACTCATAAGATAAACTTAACTCCCAAGATACAATTCTTAGAGACCCTAATGTTGAACTCTTTTAAAAAATTTCATTAGTTAGAAATAATGTCGTCATAATATTTAACATATGAAGCGAGCGTAGACTTCATAAGGAATTCCTTACCCACCATAATGTATCTTAGAGAAAATTTAAACACTTCCTAAACTTAAGAATTATATGTAGAAATTGTAACTTGAATTCCTTAATACATCTCTTTAGCTAGGAGCAATGCCTCTCGTGAATTCCAGTACTTAGAAATGATTAGAAGCAAAGTTATAAAATTTTGGGTAGAATTGCAACCCTAGCATAAGCATATTGGAGCTAGATTTGAAATCCTAAATAGATTTAGCAACAACTCAGATTTCACATGGAAGACCCTAGTCCTGGAAATTTTGTGTTGTGCCTAGATGGCCAAAGTGCACAAGGAAAGCATAATGGGCCACATAGACTCGTCCTTTGGGAGGATATAAGATTGCATGATATTTCCCATGAGTCCAGAGTAATTAGGATCACGAGTGGATGGAACCATATTTAAGCTAAGTTTACATGGTTTGGTTCAAGTTCTAAGTCCTAGGAAATCTCAATGGTCTCAATGCCCTAACAAGCATAGGATCAAGATTTAACAGGATTATGAGTTGATACCAAAATCCTTTGTTTTGCGCAGACAGAAGATCGATGTATCGAGCTCAAACCTACTTTGACCATCTTTGCGTGTTAGCCTGAACACTGAAAAATAGAAATTGTATTGTACTTTAGACAACTGGGAACTATCTTTAGAAGTAAAAGGAAAATAAAGAGAAAGATACAATATTACTATTAGTTTCCACTTAGGTAAACTTGTAATCTTAGTGAACACTATAGGAAATCCTGATGTTGGTAGGAGTGTAAATAATTTGTTAAATTTGGTTGATATTGGAATGGTCACCAACCCTAAGTGGAACTTAAATGCCTAAGTTGAATTGTTAGACGAGGAACGTAAGGGTTGTGAGAACTCAAATAAAACTCATTAGGAATTTCATACGTAGACATAGGATATGTATTTAAGATAATTAAGCCGCTCGGAATATTAATAATAGGTACTGAAAAGGCCAAGCTAAAAGTCCTAAAAGGGGGGGGGGGTGAATAGGACTATGCCAAATTAAAAAATTAACAGAAAAATTTAAACAAATAAATAGAGATAGCACATAAACTATTCCACAATGCTGAAATGAATAACAACCTCAAATGTACAAGTATTGTGAGGTTGATACAAAAGTTGTTCTAAGGACAACCTTACACCAAAAACCAAAGGTTTATGGTAGGACAACCTAATTCCTAGAACGGTTTATGTATTAAAAACTCAAACTGATACAGAGGAATAAAGAAATAAATAGCAAAGGAAATAACTAAGCTATTACAACATTCCCACACTTGCATAAAAAAAATTACAACATTCTCCACAAATGCATAAAGGGAAATTACAACATCCATAAAATGAAATAAACAATCAATCACCACAAGACCAGAAGTTATAGTGGTTCGCTTGTGTGTACACCAACTGTTTAGAAAAACAGCCACACAACTACTCCACTCCTAATATCCTCACACAGTGGATATTAGCGTTTACTATGAAATAGGTTTTTCAAAGTTCACCTAAAACCCTCACAATTGTCTTTCAAGTGGGCTTACACATTTCAAAAACCCCACACTCTGAGTTTTCTGGATCACCTCAGATAAACCAAAACAAAGATTTTCTAGGCACAATCTCAAAAACCAAAATAGAAATTTATAGAAAAGTAAATAAACTTATCTAGATATTCTCCTTTGATGCAGCCCGGTAGAACTAAATCGGAGTAGAAGTTCAACGTAGAAGTTTAATGTCCACACTCACTTATGAAATGGTTCTAGGTTCTAAATGATTTTTAAATTAAATCAAGTTGGGCTAGCTCGATTTGATTTCGATTCTAAGAAATGGGAAAATTTCAATCCCTTCTTAAAATATGATTGGAATGTAGAAACTCAAAATCAAATACAAAGAAAGCTAATTAAAGAGAATATAAAATGAACACTAAATAGCTTAAGAATATCACTAACTTATCTCTCAGAGCAGCGTATTGATTTTGCTTGAATTGAATATCAAACTCTAAAAATCATGCTCTATTTATAAGTGCAGAAATCACATCTTCGACTGGTCCTGAGGTCGGTACGACTGTTCGAAAGACCAACAAACTTTTAAAAATTTGGGCGTGATAAGATAAGGCCGTTCCATGACTAGTCGAAAGGCCTACTCGACCGGTCGAGTGGCCTCCACGACCAGTCGAGTCCTGTCCACGACTGGTCATGTGGGACTTAATTTAGTTGCTGGACTTTGAGTCGAGCCTGCAGGACTGGTCGAGCATTGTTCATACGACCGGTCGAGCAGTCTTTAGGAATGGTCGAGGAAATAACAAGAATTTTTGAAAATTAATAACAAACTTAGGATTGGTCGAGGAATTCTTGGAGTGGTCGAGCCAGTGCTAGTACTAGTTGAACATAGCCTAAGACTAGTCGAGAAACAGTCAATGCACTTATAAAGTGACCCAATTTAAATTATGTATTCAAAATGACCTATCCTATGGTCAATCTAGAGTCATTCATATCTCGTACATGATGTAGGAACATTGAATCTTCTTTTACTTCAGTTGATAGTTGTTCTTTGAAGATCACGAAGCTTGAGATGATGAAGCTTGAACTTGAGACTTTTGAAGCTTGAATGATTGAATTCACACTTGGTGTTGTACTTGAACATGAACATGAATATGTAATCTTGCTTTTGAAGCTCTTGAAGTAAAGGCCTTTGTTCTTGTATATGAGATGCACAGTCTTGAATATGGAGAAGCGTTACACAAGACACGGATTCCAAGAGGTTTTGGCACTACAAAATTTGACAATCATAGGAGCTGGAAAACATAGCACTTACAATCTCCCCCTTTGTCAGATTAGTGACAAAACACAGTTAAAAATAGGCATAATATGCACAATAAAGAATCATGCACCAGTTATAAACAGGTCAAAACAAATCGCATCTACTCCCCCAACAATACTCCCCCTTACTCCCCCTTACAAAAAAATGTGGATGGCTACCTCCAAAATTCACAATCCACATTCACAATCCACATATCACACATATCATAAACATGATAAAATTCTCCCCGTTTTTGTCACAATATGACAAAGGAAGGAACCAATAAATGATAATGGAAGTAAATAAATAAGGAAGAAGAAGAAGAAGAGTAATAAGGAATAAATGAACAAGATAGTCAAGATATTAAATCCATAAATAAGCATTGTTCAAGCATGATCAACCATGTTCAACCACATAAAATCCAAGTAACTTAAAAGTTATTACAAACCACATAAGCAAATACTAATCAGAACCCAAAGGAGCAGGTATGGTGGGATCAAGTTGATGAAGTCCCTTGTTAAGGCACCTAAGATATTTGCGCATATATTTAAATTGCAAGTTATGGGACACATTCATATTTCCTACCTTCTACTCAAGTGAGCGCAAACGTGCATCAAAGTCAGATGGCTAATAACCAGGGTCACCTACTGAATCGGATTCGATCTCATCAAAAATATCATCCATATTGATGTCATCTGGAGGTAAATCACCCTCCTCTTCATTTGCGTCATCAGCTCCACCAACACCCACATTGACTTGGCCAGGGGCCAACTTCAGATTCATTTTGTTAATATTGGAGTTGTTGAATGGTAGGTGGTGAATTGGAGCTTCTTCAACAGGCATAGCCACTAAACTATGGGTGGCCAACATAGTCATAAGATAAGCGAAGGGAATGTCACTGTGTCCTAGATGGAGACGGAACTGAAAGATGTAATGACAGATCAAGGAAGGAAGACATATAGAGGTTCCAAAGATGATGAAATGAAGAATGCAAACCATGAACGTAGTGAGTTCGATTTTGTTACCAGAACGATGATAGACATTCGAAATGAATATCTTATGAAGGACTCTGTATCTAGGTAACAAATACTTTGAGGCAAGCGCATTTCCAGCAGTATTCCATTTCACATCTATATTGCACAAATCTCTAGTAAGCATTCGCTTCTCAGTTTCAGATGGTTTTGCCACTAGAGTGCTAATGGGAATACCTTCATCATTGACAGGTAAATCCATTAATCCAGAGAAAAGGTGACGATCCACATCAACTGGACCTTCTCTAATTGTAATAGTAAATGTCAGATTTTTAGCAGAAAAATCAGTAATACATACATACATAGCTTGTGCAATGGACCGGTATGCCGTCTCATCCCAATGTAAATTGTTATCCCATCCTACAGACTGAAGAAGAGGAAGAATATCATACGGAGCCAAATGATCAACATTCACAAGTTTTTCTACTATAACATTGCGCAACCGAATATACCGCACATAAGAGGGATCATCTTCGGGCGATCGAAGGTGGCGCACTGTGATAGGAGTTGACCTAGAAGTTGAGGGACCATGAGATGCTTTCTTTCTAGTTCTACCTTCCATTTGCAACAAGGATATTAACAAAAATGGAGATTGCAAAAGAGGTAGAGTGGGTTTTCAATAGATCAGATTTTTGAAAAGAAAACCTCAAAAATGACTATTAATCAACAAATAAACCACACAAATGATTAAAAGGGAGTTCTAAGAGCTTGAATATACAAGGAAAACGAAAACAAAGAACTAACCTGAAGAAATAGATGATGGGTTCAACCGGTTGACCTAGGAGCCATTAGAGAAGACACCCAAAATGAGGAAATAGTGATTTTTCCCCCAAATAAAGCACCAAACCCGCGGTTCACGGCTAGTCAAGTACATGCTCGACTGGTCGTGCCACGACTGGTTGAGTATGTACTCGACTGGTCGTGAACAACCCAAAATGTGCAATTTTCATAAAATTTGAAATTTAAAAATTTACAATAACAAATATATACAATATGATACGAAAAAACATGAATAATCAATTCACATTGCACATACCAAGATCAAATTTTAATTTTGCAAACCTGCTTTTGTCGAGCGGTTTTGTGAATATGTCAGCAAGTTAAGTCTCGGTTGGAATATATTCTAAAGAAATTGTCTTTTCGTCCACTAATTCACAAATGTAATAATATCTAATGTCAATGTGCTTGGTTCGTGAATGCCGGATTTGATTTTTGGAGATATTAATTGCACTGGAATTATCACAATATAAAACCATAGAATGTTGCACAATTCTGTAATTGCTTAGCATCCTTTTCATCCATACAAGCTGAGTACATGCATTACCTGCCACAATGTATTTAGCCTCAGCAGTTGAGAGTGATACGGAACTTTATTTCTTACTTAACCAAGAAACTAAACAGTTCCCAATATAGAAACAACTATCACTGGTTGATTTCTTATCATCAATGTTACTAGCCCAATTAGCATCTGTGTAACTAGCTAATTGCACACTAGTATTATGTGGATACTAAAGACCCAGATTTGCTGAACTTGCAACATATCACATAATCTACTTAACAGTAGTTAAATGTGACTCTTTAGGGTCAGAATGATATCTAGCGCAAATTCCTACGCTAAATGCAATATCAGGTCTACTTGTAGTTAAATAAAGCAAACTTCCAATCATACTGCGATATAATTTAGGATCTACACTCTTACCTGCAGAGTCCTTTGAGAGTTTTAACTTAGTACTCATAGGAGTATCAAAATGTTTTCCACTCTCAAATCCAAATTTTTTTAATTAAGCTCAGAGCATATTTGGTTTGAGAGATAAAGAAACCATTAGGTTACTATTTAACTTGCAACCCTAGAAAATAATTTAATTCTCAAACCATGCACATTTTGAACTTAAACTTCATAAGATCTGCAAACTCAGCAGTCATGTTAGCGTAGGTAGATCCATAAATAATATCATCAACATAAATTTGTACTATTAAAATGTGATCATTATGTTTCTTAATAAACAAAGTCTTATCAACACTTCTCATTAGAAAATTATGACTTATTAGAAACTTAGTCAACTTTTCGTACCATGCCCTGGGAACTTGTTTCAAACTGTAGAGTGCTTTTTTCAAGCGATATACATGATCAGCATTCTTAGGGTCTTCAAAACCCGTTGGTTGTTTAACATACACTTCTTCATGCAAATCGCCATTTAAAAATGCATTCTTTATATCCATTTGGTATATTTTGAACTTTCTAAAGCACGTAATGGATATAAATAGTCTGAATGATTCAAGACAAGCTAATGGGGGAAAGGTCTCATCATAATCGATGCCTTCAATTTGAGTGTACCCCTGTACAACCAACCTAGACTTATTTCTAATAATATTACCAAGTTCATCAGACTTATTTTTAAAAATCCATTTTGTTCCGATAATATGTTTATCTTTCGATCTTGGAACTAAGTACCAAACATCATTTCTGACAAATTGATTGAGCTCTTCTTGCATCGCAACAATCCAGTTTTCATCAGAAAGGGCTTTTTTTACGTTAACCGGTTCTATCTAAGATGTAAAGCATACGTAATTACACATATCTTCTAGTTGTTTACAAGTGCGCACACCAGTGAGAGGGTTTCCAAGAATCTGATTAGTTGGATGGTCTTTAATGTCCTCAATTCAGAGTTATTTTGACTTAATGAAGTATCTAGTTTATCAATTAGAAGGACTTCATCATTTTCTGAACTTGAGATAGGTATATTCAAGTGATCGTCAATAACCACATTAATGGACTCTTGAATTACACCGGTCCTCTTATTAAGAACCCGATATGCTCGACTATTCAGAGCATACCCTAAAAATATCCCTTCATCACTTTTGGTGTTAAACTTATCCAGATTTTCTCGGTCACATAAAATGTAGCACTTGCTGCCAAAAACTTGAAAGTATTTGATAGTAGGCTTCTTATCAAACAACATTCCATAAGCCGTTTTACCATTTGATTTTCTAGTATAAACATGATTAATTATATAACAAGCAGTATTTATGGCTTTAGCCCAAAGCTTTTAGGGAGCTTCATACTATTTAATATTACATTTGCCATTTCTTGAAGCACTTTATTTTTTCTTTCTACTATACCATTTTGTTGAGGTGTTTTGGGCACAGAGAATTCATGTGATATTTCCTGATCACTACAAAACTTCTCAAAACTGCTATTCTCAAATTCTGATCCATGATCACTAAGGATCTTATAGACTTAAGAACCTTTTTCTGTTTGGATACGTTTAAGTACCCTTTTTACTTCATCGAGAGTTTCTGATTTATCCTTAAGAAGACTAACCAAGTATATGTGGTAAAGTCATCAACAATTATCAGTATGTACTTCTTACCACCTTGACTCTCCGTTCTAGTTGGTCCAATGAGATACATGTAGAGAAGTTCAAGTAGTTTAGATATGGCATTGTAGTTCACCTTTTTGTGAGTACTCCTGGTTTGTTTGCCAATTTGGCATTCACCATAAATTTTATCTACTTTTGTATTTTGGGTAAACCTCTTACCAACTCTCTTTTGCTCAATCCATACAAGTTGCGGTAGTGTACATGTCTGAGGTGCTTATGCCATAATTCTATCTCATTGGTATTGACCATGTAGCACGATAGATTAAATGAGCTTAAATCACTCACAATATAGCAGTTTTCAGATGTTTTATGACCAGTTAATATTACAGAACCATTTTTATTTACAATTTCACATCCTTAGTAAATTTTACACTATGATTATTATCGCATATTTGAGAGATACTTAATAAGTTGTGTTTTAACCCTTCTACATATAAAACATTCTCAAATAAAGGGAGGTTAAAGAATTGAACCGTACCTTGGCCAACAATCCTGCAGTTGTTACCATCACCGAATATGACTGAACCATTAATCATATCTTTAAGATTGGTGAATAGACCTTTATCGCCTATCAGGAGCCTAGAGCAACCACTGTCTACGTACCACTTTGAATGGCTCGAAGCTTTGAAAGCGGTATGGGCAACCAAGCAAGTAACCTTAGGAACCCATTTCATTACAATCTTGGGTTTAGGAGTATATTTGGTCTTCTTATGTTTGTAGTTGTTATAAGACCAACCTACTGAGTTAGATTTTAAGAGCTCCTTAAGTAAATCAACAATTTTCTCGGCTAAAGGATTACGATTCTGATTTTTATAGATGATATGGTTACTTTTAGGTTTTAAGGATTGAAAAATCTTAGCATTTTTAGAATAGTTTTGATTTAGGCTTTTCCCTTTTGAGTTTGAAGACTCCCCTTTCACAAATTTGGGTGGAGTATTCTTATGTTTAGGAGGAATACTTTTGTCGTAGCCCAATCCGAGTCAATCGCCACATTTTCTGGATCCGGATAAGAGTTTTTCTAAATTTGGATCACCTTGGGCATACCTCCATGTGTTTTTTAAACTCAAAAGTGAAGAGACTTCAAGTTTTAGCTTTTCATTTTCAGATTTTAAGTTTTTAACTTGGGAGGTTTTGAAATCTAAGTCACACTTAGCTTTTTCAAAACAGTCTGAAATATGAGATTTTTCTAAAACAAGATTATCAAAAAAAAAAAAAGTTTTGAAAACTTTTCTTTTTGAAGTTTTAGTTTTACAACAATTTTACAACTTTCCTTGTATAGGGCATTATAAGCATCTTCAAGATCTTCTTCAATTTCATGATCACTATTTAGATTTTCTTCACTAGTTAAATCATCGTTATCTGAAAATTTGAACTTAGCTAGAGTCATAAGGGCTTTAACTTCATTACCCGACTCGGTTTTAGAATTTTCTGATTTAGAAGAGGCTTCAGAGCCGGAAGATTCATCCCAAGTAGCCAACATACCTTTCTTTCTAAGTTTGTCCTTTTTAGGACACTTGTTCGCTAAATGCCCATATTAATGGCAGCTGTAACACTGATTGTCTTTTAAAGATTTCAATTTTTAGATTTAGTTTTTTTCTTTTCATTAGATTTTTTCAAATCTACCCTCTGTTTACTTTTAAAAATCTTATAAAACTTTTTTGCTAAAAGGGTTATATCATCTTCAGAATTTTCTAAATCAAAATTATTACTGTTTTCTTAAGAAATACATTTAGAAGATTTAAGGGCGATGGATTTACCTTTAGGAGCTTTAAAAGTTAACTCATAAGTTTGTAATGAGCCAACTAATTCTTCTACCCTCATATTATCCGTATCACGAAGTTCTTGGATCGCAGTCACCTTTGAATTGAACCGTTCAGGGAGTGAGTGTAGTATCTTTGCACAGATTTACTATCAGGGATTCTATCACCGAGACCCCACATAGAGTTCATAATGTCATTCAATCTTGTATAGAAGTCTATGAAGGTTTCATTTTCTTCTATACGCATTTCCTCAAATTTAGTTGTGAGGATTTGGACTTTAGATTTCTTAACAATTGTTGTTCCCTCGTGTGTCATTTCTAAAATATCCCAGGCTTGCTTTGCAGTATCAAAAGATATAATTCTTTTGAATTCATCTGGTGATAATGCCCAAATTATGGCATTTAAAGCCTTTGCATTGGCACTACTCTCACTTTTCTAAAGAGTGGTCCAAGAAAAATAAGGTGAAACTCTTAATGTTTTAGATCCGTCAGTACCAGTTACTTCAATGGTAGGAGGGGTTCAATTAGTCACTGTAGCTTGCCACATGCTCTCATCCATGGATTTTAAGAAAATCCTCATTCTGGCTTTCCAATAAGCATAATTGGAGCCATCAAATGGTGGAGGCCTAGTGACTGAAAGGCTATCAAAATTTGACATCTCAAATAGTTCATATCGATTAGCTTAGGAAATAAATCCTAAAAGAATAATTAAAAGAGAGCTATTAGGCTTTGATACCACTTGAAAAGGCCGAGCTAAAAGTCCTAGAGGGGGGGTGAATAGGACTATGCCAAATTAAAAAATTAACAGCAGAATTTAAATAAATAAATAGAGATAGCACATAAACTATTCCACAATGCTGAAATGAATAACAACCTCAAATGTACAAGTATTGTACGGTTGATATAGAAGTTGTTCTAAGGACAACCTTACACCAAAAACCAAAGGTCTATGGTAGGACAACCTAATTCCTAGAACGGTCTGTGTATCAAAAACTCAAATTGATATAGAGGAATAAAGAAATAAATAGCAAAGAAAATAACTAAGCTATTACAACATTCCCACACTTGCATAAAAGAAATTACATCATTCTCCACAAATGCATAAAGGGAAATTATAACATCCACAAAATGAAATAAACAATCAATCACCACAAGACCAGAAGTTATAGTGGTTCGCTTGTGTGTACACC
Source organism: Magnolia sinica (assembly GCF_029962835.1). Lineage (NCBI taxonomy): Eukaryota > Viridiplantae > Streptophyta > Magnoliopsida > Magnoliales > Magnoliaceae > Magnolia > Magnolia sinica. Next base: position 59,217,050 of record NC_080575.1, on the reverse strand, counting down.
AACTGTTTAGAAAGACAGCCACACAACTACTCCACTCCTAATATCCTCACACAGTGGATATTAGTGTTCACTATGAAATAGGTTTTTCAAGGTTCACCAAAAACCCTCACAATTGTGTCTTTCAAGTGGGTTTACACAATTCAAAAATCCCATACTCTGAGTTTTCTGGATCACCTCAGATAAGCCAAAACAGAGATTTTCCTAGCACAATCTCAAAAACCAAAACAGAAATTTATAGAAAAGTAAATAAACTTATCTGGATATTCTCCTTTGATGCAACCCGGTAGAACCAAATCGGAGTAGAAGTTCAACGTAAAAGTTCAATGTCCACACTCACTTATGAAATGGTTCTAGGTTCTAAATGATTTTTAAATTAAATCAAGTTGGGCTAGCTCGATTTGATTTTGATTCTAAGAAATGGGAAAATTTCAATCCCTTCTTCAAATATGATTGGAATGTAGAAACTCAAAATCAAATACAAAGAAAGCTAATTAAAGAGAATATTGTCAGTGCTATGGTTTCTTGCTCCTTTGATTGTCAAATTTTATAGTGTCAAAACCATAATCTATGTCTTGTGTAACACATTGATATATCTGTTCAAGGCAATGCATCACATGTACAAGGACAATCCTTCAAGTCAAGAACAAAGATCTACTTCAAGAAATGCATGATCAAGTACATTGTTCACTCCTTTAAGCTTCAAAGTTCAATGTTTTAAAGTGACATCGAAAGATAAGTCAACTGTTCATACTCAAGACTCAAGGTGAACTACAACTCATGTACTACAAATTCAAGCTTCAAAAGATCTCAAGTACAAGCTTTATCATGCGTCGAGATCTCAAGTTTCATGAACTTCAAAAATTACCTATCATCTGAAGAAAAGAAGGTTCAATGTTCATATGTCACGGTTAAGGTATGAAAGACCTTAGATTGACCTCAGGGTAGGTCATTTTGAATAGATAATTCAATTGATTTATTTATAAGTGAATGGACTGTTCTTCGACTAGTCCTTGACTCTGTTCGACTAGTCCTAACACTAGCTCGACCAGTCTAAGAAATTTCAAGACTAGTCCTAAGTTTGTTGAAAAAATTCAGAATTTTTTTGTTAAGCCACGACCAGTCTTGGAGACTGCTCGACCGGTCGTGAGAACAGTGCATGACTCATTCACGACCAGTCCTGCAGCCACCACTCAAACTCCAGCAACTGTTTCTGGTTCCACACGACTAGTCGTGGACAGGTTACGACCAGTCGTGGACGTCCCACAACTAGTTGTGGAACGGCTTTATCCTATCGCGCTCTAAATTTCAAAAATCCGTTGGTCCTACGACCAGTCGTAGTATCCACAGGACCAGTCGTGAACGTAATTTCTTCACCTATAAATAGAGCACGAATTTCAGAGTTATTCATTCAATTCAAGTATAATCAAGACATCACTCTAAGAGATAAGTTTGTAAACTTCTTAAGCTATATTGTGCATATTTAATATTCTCTTTTATTAGCTTTTTATATTTGATTTGGTATTCTGCATTCCAATCTGATTTGAAAGAGGGATTGAAGAATTCCACTTCTTGGAATCAAAATCAAATAGAGCTAGCCTAACTTGATTTAACTTAAAATCAATTTAGAACTTAGAACCATTTCATAAGAGAGTGTGGACATTGAATTTCTATATTCGAACTTTTACTTTGATTTGGTTCTTCCGGGCTGCAACAAAAGGAGAATATCCAGGTATTTTACATTATTGTAATTTCCTTTGTTTTGGTTTCTTTTAAGATTGAGCTAGAAAAATCTCATTCGTTTGGTTATCTGAGGCGATCCAGAAAACTCAGAGTATGGGGTTTTTGAATTGTGTAAGCCCATTTGAAAGACACAATTGTGAGAATTTTAGGTGAACCTAGAAAAACCTATTTTTATAATGAACGCTAATATCCACTGTGTGAGGATATTGGGAGTGGAGTAGCTATGTGGCTATTGTTTAACAATTGGTGTACACACAGGCGAACCACTATAATTCTTTGTGTTTTGTGGATGTGTGGTTTATTTTCTATATCTTTTATCATTCAAGATTGCGGGATGTATTTGTGGATGTGAATGTTGTAATCTTTACATTTCAGCATTGTGGGGAATGTTGTAATAGTGTAGATTTCCTTTCTAGCTATTTCCTTTGTTTATTCATCTTCAGTTTGAGTTCTTGGTAAACCGTTCTAGTAAGGTTGTCCTACTATAAACCCTTGGTTTTTATGGTGTAAGGTTGTCTTTCTCAATACTAGAATTTTGAGGTTGCTTTACATTTCCGTATTGTGGATTATTTAAAAGTGTTATCTTTCCTTTAATTGTTTAAATTTCGCTATTATCATTTTATTTTGACATAGACCTATTCACCCCCCCCCCCCCCCCTATAGGACTCTAGCTCAGCCTTTTCAAGTGGAATCAAGGCCTAATAGCTCGTTTTAATTGTTATATTATTTTTGGATTTATTTCCTGAGCTAATTATAAGATGTCAAATTTTGATAGCCTTTCTCTCACTAGGCCTCCACCATTTGATGGCACCAATTATGCCTATTGGAAAGCCAGAATGAGGATTTTCTTAAAATCCATGGATGAGAGTGTGTGGCAAGCCACAGTGACTGAATGGACCCCTCCTACCACTGAAGTAACTGGTATCGATGGATCCAAATCTATGAAAGTAACACCTTATTTTACTTAGACCACACTTCAGAAAAATGAAAATAGTGTCAATGCAAAGGCTTTAAATGTCATAACTTGTACACTATCACCGGATGAATTCAAAAGAATTATATCCTATGATACTGCAAAGCAAGCCTGGGATATTTTAGAAATGACACACGAGGGCACAACAATTATCAAGAAATCTAAAGTCCAAATCCTCACAACCAAATTTGAGGAAATACATATGGAAGAAAATGAAATGTTCATGGACTTCTATACAGGATTAAATGACATTGTGAACTCTATATGGGGTCTTGGTGATGAAATCCTAGAAAGTAAAGTCTGTGCAAAGATACCACGCTCACTTCCTGAACGGTTTAATTCTAAGGTAACTACGATCTAGGAACTTCGCGATACGGATAATATGAGGGTAGAACAATTAGTTGGATCATTACAGACCTATGAGTTAAACTTTAAAGCTCCTAAAGAAAAATCCATCGCTCTTAAATCTTCTAAATGTATTTCTCAAGAAAATTCTGATTTAGAAAATTCTGAAGATGATATGACCCTTTTAGCTAAAAAGTTTTACAAAATTTTTAAAAGTAAAAAGAGAGTTGATTTTCAAAAATCTAATGATAAGAAAAGATCTAAATCTAAAACTTGAAAATCATTAAAAGACAGTTAATGTTACAACTACCATGAATTTGGGCATTTAGCAAACAAGTGTCCTAAAAAGGACAAACTCAAAAAGAAGGGTATGTTGGCTACTTGGGATGAATCCTCTGACTCTGAAGCCTCTTCTGAATCAGAAGATTCTAAGGCAATGAAGTTAAAACCCTTATGACTCTAGCCAAGTTCACTTTTTCAGATAATGATGATTCAACTAGTGAAGAAAATCTGAATAGTGATCATGAAGATGAAGATGACCTTCAAGATGCTTATAATGCCCTTTACAAGGAAAGTTATAAAATTGTTGTTAAACTAAAACTTCAAAAAGAAAAGTTTTTAAAGCTTTAAGAAAATTTTGATGCTCTTATTTTAGAAAAATCCCACATTTTAGATTGTTTTGAAAAATCAAAACGCGATTTAGATTTCAAAACCACCCTTATTGAAAATCTTAAATATGAAAATGAAAAACTTAAACTTGAAGTCTCTTCACTTTTGAGTTTAAAGGATACATGGAGGTATGCCCAAGGTGATCCAAAGTTAGAAAAGCTTTGTCTGGATCAAGAAAATGTGGCAACTAATCCGGTTTGGGCTACAACAGAAATATTCCTCCTAAACAGAAGAATACTCCTCCTAAGTTTGTGAAAGGAGTCTTCAAACTCAAAAGGAAATAGTTCAAATCAAAATTTTCTAAAAATGCTAAAGCTTTTCAATCTTTAAAACCTAAATACAACCATATTAATTACAAAAATCAGAACCGAAATCCTTTAGCTGAGAAAATACTTGATTTACTTAAGGAGCTCCTAAAATCTAACTCAGTCAGTCATTCTTACAACAACTACAAAAATAAGAAGACCAACTATACTTCTAAACTCAAAACTATAATGAAATGGGTTCCTAAGGTTACTTGCTTAGTTGCCCACACGGCTTTCAAAGCTACAAGCTATTCAAAGTGGTACCTAGACAATGGTTGTTCCAGGCATATGACTAGTAACAAAGGTCTATTCACCAATCTTAAAGATATGGATGATGGATTAGTCACATTTGGTGATGGTAGCAACTACAAGATTATTGGCCAAGGTACAGTTCAACTCTTTAACCTCCCCTCATTGGAGAATATTTTATATGTTGAAGGGTTAAAACACAACCTGTTAAGCATATCTTAAATATGCGATAACAATCATAGTGTAAAATTTACTAACCAAGGTTGTGAAATTTTAAATAAGAAGGGTTCTGTAATATTAACTGGTCATAGAACTTCTGAAAACTACTACATTGTAAGTGATTCTAGCTCATCTAATCAATCGTGTTACATGGTCCATACTGATGAGACTGAATTATGGCATAACGCCTTGGACATGTACACTATAAAAATTTGTATAAATTGAGCAACAGAGAACTGATAAGAGGTCTAACTAAATTACAGAAAGTAGAAAAAATATGTGGCGAATGCCAGATTGGCAAACAAACTAGGAGTGCTCACAAAAGGGTGGACTCCAATGCCACATCCAAACTGCTCGAACTTCTCCAAATGGATCTTATAGGACCAACGAGGACGGAGAGTCGAGGTGGCAAAAAATACATACTGGTAATCATGGATGATGTTATCATATTCACTTGGGTGGCCTTCTTAAGGGATAAATCAGAAACCCTTGATGAAGTAAAAAAAAAAAGTTCTCAAACGGATCCAAATGGAAAAAGGTTCTCAAGTCTGTAAGATTCGTAGTGATCATGGATCAAAATTTGAGAATAGCAGTTTTGAGAAATTCTATAGCGATTAGGGGATATCACATGAATTCTCTGTGCCCAAAACATCATAACAAAATGGAATTGTTGAAAGAAAAAATAGAGTGCTTCAAGAAATGGCAAATGTAATGTTAAATAGTATGAAGCTCCCTAGAAATCTTTGGGTTGAAGCTGTAAATACTGCCTGCTATATAATCAATCGGGTTTATACAAGTAGGTCAAATAATAAAACTGCTTATGAAATGTGGTTTGATAAGAAGCCTACTGTCAAATACTTTCGAGTTTTTGGCAGCAAGTGCTACATTTTACATGACCATAAAAATCTGGGCAAGTTTGACACCAAAAGTGATGAAGGGATCTTTTTAGGATATGCTTTAAACAGTTGAGCGTATCGAGTACTGAATAAGAGGACCGGTGTAATTCAAGAGTCCATCAATGTGGTCATTGATGATCTCTTGAATACACCTACCTCAAGTTCAGATAATGATGAAGCTCTTCTAATTAACAAACCAGAAATTTCATCAAGTCAAAAGAACTCTGAACTGAGGACTGTTAAAGATCATCAAACCACTCAGATTCTTGGAAACCCTCTCACTGGTGTGCGCACTCATAGATAACTAGAAAATATGTGTAATTACATGTGCTTTACATCTCAGATCAAACCGGCTAACGTAAAAGAAGCTCTTACTGACAAAAATTGAATAGTTGCAATGCAAGAAGAGCTTAATCAATTTATTAGAAATGATGTTTGGTATCTTATTCCTAGACCTAAAGATAAACATATTATCAGAACTAAGTGGATTTTCAAAAATAAGTCTGACGAACTTGGTAATATAATTCGAAACAAGGCTAGACTGGTTGTACAAGGGTACACTCAAATTGAAGAAATCGATGATGATGAAACCTTTGCTCCAGTAGCTCATCTTGAATCAATCAGACTATTTATATCCATTGCATGCTTTAGAAAGTTCAAAATATATCAAATGGATGTAAAGAGTGCCTTTTTAAATGGTGATATGCATGAAGAAGTGTATGTTAAACAACCAACAGGTTTTGAAGACCCTAAGAACATTGATCATGTTTATCGCTTAAAAAAGGCTCTCTATGGTTTGAAACAAGCTCTCAGGGCATGTTACAAAAAATTGACTAAGTTTCTACTAAGTTATAATTTTCAAATGGGAAGTGTTGATAAGACTCTTTTTGTTAAGAAACATAACGATCATATCTTATTATTGCAAATCTATGTTAATAATACTATTTATGGATCTACCTATACTAACTTGACTGTTGAGTTTGCAGATCTTATGAAATCTAAGTTCGAAATGAGCATGGTTGGGGAATTGAATTATTTCTTAGGGTTCCAAGTTAAACAGCAACCTGAAGGTATCTTTATTTCTCAAACCAAATATGCTCTGAACTTAGTTAAAAAGTTCAAATTTGAGAATGGTAAAAATTTTGATACTCCTATGAGTACAACATTAAGACTCTCAAAAGACTCTATAGGTAAAAGTGTGGATCCTAAATTAGATCATAGTATGATTGGCAGTTTACTTTATTTAACTGTAAGTAGACCCAATATTGCTTTTAGCATTGGAATTTGTGCTAGATATCAATCTTACCCAAAAGAGTCACAATTAACTGCTGTTAAGCGGATTATGCGATATGTCGCTAGCACAACAAATTTAGGTCTCTGGTATCCACATGATACTAGTGTTCAATTGGCTGGTTACACAGATGTTGATTGGGTTGGTAATATCGATGATAGAAAATCAACCAGTGGTGGTTGTTTCTATATTAGAAACTGTTTAGTTTCTTGGTTTAGCAAGAAGCAAAGTTCCATATTGCTCTCAACTGCTAAGGCTAAATACATCATAGCTGAAAATGCAAGTACTCAGCTTGTATGGATGAATAGAATGTTAAGCGATTACGAAATTGCACAAGATTCAATGGTTTTATATTGTAATAATTTCAGTGCAATTAATATATCTAAAAATCCAATCCAGCATTCACAAACCAAGTACATTGACATTAGATATCACTACATTCGTGAATTAGTAGAAGAAAAGACTATTTCATTGTAATACATTCCTACCGAGACTCAACTTGCTGATATTTTCAGTAAACCGCTTGATAAAAGCAGGTTTAATAAATTGAAATTTGATCTTGGTATGTGTAATTTGAATTGATTATTATGTATCATAGTATATATATTTATTAATTTATTTGTTTAAATTTCAAATTTATATGAAAATTGCATATTTTTGGGTTTACATGACCAGTTGAGGACGTACTCAACCAATTGTGGCACGACCGGCGAGGACATACTCGACCAGTCGTGTATCTCATCTAGTGCTTTTAATTTGGGAAAAAACCCTGTTCTTCCTCATTTGCTTTTCCTCTTCAACGAGTTTAAGCTCGACCGATCATACCCAACTTTTTTATTCTTCAAGGTTAGTTCGTGAATTCCATTTTTCTTGTAGATTCAAGTGCATATCACTCCATTTTCTTACTTGGAGTGGCTTATTTCTTGTTTCCTTGAAGTTTTTGGGGTTTTCTTCTCCAAATTCTGATTTTGAGAAAACCCATTCTACATCTTTTGTAACCTCTTAATTTCTTGTATTCCAAGTTGCAAATGGATGCTAGAGGTAGAAAGAAAAACACTCGTGGTCCTTCAACATCCAGATCATCACCTATCACAAGGCGCCACCTTCGATCACCCGAAGATGATCCTCCCTATGTGTGGGATTTGAGATTACGCAATGTAATAGTTGAGCGACCTATGCATGTTGAACATATTGCTCCTTTTAATCTCCTCACGCTTGTTCACTCCCCAAGTATAGGGTTGTGATGTAGTAATAAACTCGGTGAGACCGAGGTCGAATCCCAAGCGACTGAAACCTGTACGTTATCTGAAACTAAGTAGAACTAGAACTAGACTAAGATGAAATCTAAATCGAATGTAATTTGATGAATAATGATGAAATAATTATCTAAAATTTTAAAGAATTCAGGGAAAGGAAACTAGGGATTCAGAGGATCCACTTGTAGAGATCAGGGAGATCTTATGCCTGCATCAGAAACTCAACTGGACTTAGAGTCCATCTTCATCCAGTTGAAGGATGTAACCATGAAAATTAGACTGAACTTCCTTTGATATAGTTTTTAAAAAGATGAAAGTTATATGAATTAGAATGGATTTCATCACCAAACCATGCCCAGGAGACAAAGTAAATAACAGAATTAAACTAATTACTAACCAAACAACATGATATGAAGGTTAGGAAGGGTATCGACATCCAACCATGCCCAGGAAACGATGGCGAACAACAGGGCTTCCTGATGTCATAATCAAAATAAGAAAAGGAACATGCTCAAGCTATCGCAGACCCATTGTAATTTTAGTCACAACAGACCATTAAAAACTAAAAATATTCCCTTAATAATCGAACTAATATCAAATTCAGTTCATAAATTAAATTAAAGGCATAAAATAGAGTCTCCCATCTCCTACAAGCTTCACCTCTTAGCCCTAGCTAAGAGGTCTAGCCTAACATGATTGGACCAGATCTCTGGAAAACCATGATAAAAAAAACTACAAATAAAACAAGTAAACAAAAACTACTCCTTGTCTCTCTCTCTGTTACGTCCGAATCCCGGCTGTGAATTGAATCCTTCCTCTATCTTTTTCTTTTCCTTTTATAGATCAAGGAGGTCGGTTGGAGAACCTACGCACTTACAGAAAGTGCTAGAGTCAGTGCGCAAGCCTGCTTTATGCAGCTGTTTCCTTTACGCAGCAACATTAAGTGCGTTCGTTGCCTTCGGCCCATGAACGTCTCATATGCTAGATCCGAGCCATTCAGGCTCCTTGAGCTTGATCGGTGGTCCCCTGGGGTGGCTTTGAACAGTCCGAATCATGGCCACGATTCGGATCTTGATCACCGAACGGCCTGCGGTGTTGCCAGCTTCTTCCGGATCGCACCTACTGCGTAAACCGCAACTATGTGATAGTTGGTGGGTCTACGATCAGGATTTCCAGAGGAATCCACTCCGTCCATTGGATGGAGCACGAAAAACCATTCACATCTGATCAGTTTTGGATCAAAACCGTGGTGGCCCACATATTATTTCATTACACCGTCTATTCTGTGTTTGGAAGATCAAAAGCCATCCTTCGCTTCATTCTGTGATTCTAACACCTAGGAAATGTTTATAGAACCCTTTTAAGCATGATGGACGGTCCCAATTATCTGGATCATGGACCATGGTGGCCCACAAGAAAGGACCACAGCCTCTGTTGCGAAACAGAGTCGATGCACGTCGACTCTGTGAAGTGTGATGGCCCATTTATTGAAGTCAAGTGGAAAATCCACTCCGTCCAATGGTTTCAAGATGAAAAATAATCTGGGAAGGAGTGCTTTTGGAGTGAAATAGGTGTGGCCCACATGATCTTTTACTTTGTAGTCCATCCTACGTTTAATGGCTAGGATCTTGCACTAGCTTACATGGTGAAAAAGAGACACCTGGGTGAGGGTAATACCCACCCTCTGGAGTGAATGGACCGATCGGATCATCGAGATGTATGAGGGGTGGGCCCCACTATCCAAAAACGACAATCGGCGGTGAAGGCTCTATTAGAATTAGAAATTTCTTTAAAGAAATATCGGTCAGCGCACGCTGACCGATTTCTTGAGTTATGGTGTGCGTCCAGCCATATACACACCATATACACGCATCGCGTGTGTGGATCCGTCAGTGATGCATGTGTGAAATCTGCTTCGTCCATCCGTTCTATCATATGATTTAAAGGGTTGAGACCAAAATTAAAGTATTTCCAGATACCAGGCGAGCCCCAAATCAGGATTTTAGGGCTGATCTATCCGTCGTGATACTTTAAGAAGGATCCAATGGCTGAAATTTCACGTGTACAGTTAATTTATAGTTTTCATGCCATATATGAAGTTTCAAACCAAACGGATGGTGGGAGCCCTATGATCTTGCATTCTGGACGGTTTTCAGGCCATTTGAGCTTCAGTTTCTTGATTTTCTCGGATCTCTAGCATTTAAATCCGTCAATCTTGGTCCTCTGGGGTCCGTCCCTTGCCTTGGTGACATCAGCGTGTTAAATCCATGCTTTTAGCAGCCTGTTTCAGGCTAAGGTCGTAAATACACCTTACATCACAAACACAATTAAATTGAGCCGTTAAACAATACCATGTTCGTAAATCCATGAAATAAATGGGGTCAACTATGCAATATTTGACTCTCAACACAACCCCCAACCAGCATCTTGCTAGTCCCGAGCAAAGTATGCGAAAAATAAGTTGAGAATTACAGAATAATTTCTATAAACTCAAGTGATTTTTACAGAATAATCCAGATACGTGAATTCTAAGATTCATGAATGTTAGGTATTACTTTCTCCTAGACTCAAGCGCATGGTAAACTTCATAATCAAGTTCAAAATATTACTCCATCAATTAAAAAAATTCTAAACATTGAGTTCCATGAGTGTATACTGTAATCTCGGCTTATCATCATTAAAATTCACTTCTTTATTTCAGGATATCATTGGTAAACAACAAGATAATTCATGATAACCAAAACTTAAACCAAAACTTGCCTCACAGATCATCTTTTTATTTTTTTAGCTTTTGATTTTTCTAGTAAAAGTAACTCCAAGAATGGGAATCAAATCCTCACTTATAGGTCTGTACACCCAACTTTTTTCACATATCATCCATGGGGAATTAAATCTACACCTATAGGGAGCAAACCTATAGTGTAGACCATTCGCCCAATCCTTTCAATTTCTCAGGTTGGTTCCTTTCAAGCTTAGTGATCACCAAGTTAATCCTTTAATATCAAACTGAACCCTTGATGTGCAAGCGAGATGTGTTTTGTGAAATCATGACTCAATCAATATTTAAAACCTCTAACCATGGATTAATAGTTCGAACTTAACTGTGAAATCTAACAAATAGCTGAATCCAAGAGTCATAAATTTCCAACATCACTTATCTTGTAATTCTAAATCCAAGATGGCCATCAAATCACTTCGAATTCATACGAAATTCTAGAAAAATTTAAAAAATTTCACAATTTTCACGCTTAAGACCAAGAAAACACCGATTAGGAGACCCAATCTCCCACCCCCAACCTAAAGTCTACATTGTCCTCAATGTAAAAGATATGCTCGCAATGTACATGAGACAATGAAAGTAAATGAGAAGTGATGGAAAGATTGTACCTGGACGAGGGATTCAAGAAGTTTTTACACAAAGATCTCCGCATGAAAGCAAGTCAGCACAAGAGAGAAACCAATAAAAGAAAACTATCCTAAAACAATGTAGAAAACAAATTAACCTAGAATAGCATAAAGTAAACTACCCTAGTCCTATGAAAACAGGAAACCTACCTATACCTTCATCAGACTAGGAGATCAATCCTGGTAAACAGGATCAGTCAGAGGTATGGACATGTCCTCTGAATCAAATTTCTTGACAAATGGCTTTAAGCGATGTCCATTTACTTTAAACTCCTTGCCATTGTCAGGATCACTTATCTCAACGGCCCCATGAGGATACGCAGTGACCACAATGTAAGGGTCAGTCCAACGAGATCGAAGCTTACCTGGAAAGAGATGTAATCGAGAATTATACAAAAGGACTTTCTGACCAGGTGTGAATGATTTTCGTAGAATATGTTGGTCATGAAACGCCTTCATTTTGTCCTTGTAAATTCTCGAGTTCTTATATGCATCGTTCCGAATTTCTTCAAGTTCATTCAACTGAAGTTTGCGTAGCGAGCCAGCATTGTTCAGATTGAAATTTAGATTTTTGATCACCCAGTACGCTTTATGTTCCAACTCCACAGGCAAGTGACAAGCCTTCCCATAGACAAGTCTAAAGGGAGACATTCCAATAGGGGTTTTAAACGCAGTACGGTATGCCCATAAGGCATCGGTCAATCGGGTTGACCAATCCTTACGATCAGGGTTAACCATTTTTTGTAGGATATGTTTGATCTCCCTATTGGAAATCTCAGCTTGTCCACTTGTCTGTGAATGGTATGGGGTGCTCACCTTGTGAGAGATACCGTATTTCTTCATTAAGCTTTCGAATACTCTATTACAAAAGTGTGAGCCCCCATCACTAATGATAGCTCCAGGCGTTCCGAATTGGGAAAGGATGTTCTCTTTTAGGAATTTAATGACCGTGCGATGGTCATTATTCCAACACGGAATCACTTCAACCCATTTAGTGACATAGTCTACAGCAAGCAAAATATATAGATTTCCAAAAGATTGGGGGAATGGTCCCATGAAATCAATGCCCCAGCAATCAAATGCCTTGATGATAAGAATGGGATTCAAGGGCATCATATTTCGACGGGATAATGCTCCCAATTTCTGACAACGCTCACAAGCTTTGCAAAATTCATGAGTGTCCCTGAACATAGTGGGCTAGTAAAAGCCACACTGCAAAATCTTAGCTATGGCCTTTTTGACAAAAAAGTGACCACCACAGGCCTGTGAATGACAGAAAGAGATGACACTCTGATGCTCAATGTCTGGCACACATCTCCTTAAGATTTGGTCTGGGCAATATTTAAATAAATATGGATCATCCTAGAAAAAGTTGAGCACCTCGGTGAAAAATTTCTTATTATCTTGCGCAGTCCAATGTGTCGATATGGAACCTGTGGCAAGATAATTAGCAATATAAGCGAACCAAGGTGAATGGAAGACTCTGAACAATTGTTCATCAGGGAACATGTCATTGATATGTGTCGTTTCAAGGGAATCAGAGGGATTAAGGCGAGAAAGATGGTCAGCCACTACGTTCTCTACTCCCTTTTTATCTTTTATTTCTAGGTCAAATTCCTGGAGTAAGAGGATCCATCGTATCAGGCGAGGCTTAGCATCATTCTTAGACAGAAGATACTTGAGCACCACGTGATCAGTGTAAATAATGATCTTGGATCCAATCAAGTAGGACCGAAATTTGTCCAAAGCGAACACTACGGCCAAGAGTTCCTTTTCCATAGTCGAGTAGTTCACTTGGGCAGGATTTAGAGTCTTACTCGCATAATGAATAACGTAGGGTTTCTTATCTTTTCGCTGGCCTAGAACCGCCCCAAGAGCATAATCAGACACGTCGCACATAAGTTCAAAAGGAATGCCCCAGTCGGGTGGTTGTATGATGGGTGCACTAGTCAACATGCCCTTAAGCTTAGTGAAAGCTTCCTGACATGGCTCAGTCCACTCGTATGGTGCATCCTTTTGAAGTAGATTACATAAAGGACGAGAGATGAGACTAAAGTCCTTTATGAATCGCCTGTAAAATCCTGCGTGTCCTAAGAAGGATCGCACGTCTCTAATGTTCTTGGGTGGAGGTAGGTTAGAGATAAGATCGATTTTTGCCTTATCCACCTCGATTCCTTTGGACGAGATAATATGTCCAAGGACAATTCCCTTATGAACCATGAAATGGCACTTCTCCCAATTAAGTACCAAGTTCTTTTCTTCACATCTTTTCAGCACACATTTAAGACTCTCTAAACACTCGCTGAAAGATGAACTGAAAACAGAGAAATCGTCCATGAAGAACTCTAGATATTCCCCACCATGTCAGAAAAGATACTCATCATACATCGCTGAAAGGTGGCAGGGGCATTACATAATCCGAATGGCATCCTTCTGCAGGCAAAGGTGTCGTAGGGACATGTAAATGTGGTCTTTTCCTGGTCCTCAGGGGCGATTTCAATCTGATTGTAGCCCGAATACCCGTCAAGGAAACAGTAATAAGAATGACCAGCTAGCCTTTTCAAGATTTGATCAATGAAGGGCAAAGGAAAGTGATCCTTCCTCGTGACGGTATTTAGCTTCCTATAGTTAATGCATATTCTCCAACCAGTAGTAACTCTAGTTGGCACGAGTTCATTATTGGCATTGGCTATGATGGTGATCCCGGACTTCTTAGGAACCACCTAGGTTGGACTCACCCATTGACTATCGGATATGGGGTATATGATACCCACATCCAATAGTTTAAGAACCTCGGCCTTAACCACTTCCCTCATGTTTGGATTTAGTCTACGTTGTGATTGCTGAGCGGTCTTCGCATTACCCTCAAGATATATGCGGTGAGTACAAATCAAGGGGTCGATTCCCTTGAGGTCCGCTATCATCCATCCAAGGGCTCCCTTATGCTCAAAGAGAGTAGATATAAGCATACTCTCCTGTTCTTTCTCCAGGTGGGCAGAGATCACCACCGGGTATGTCTTATCTTGACCTAAATAGACATATTTCAAATCAGAGAGTAAAGGTTTTAGGTCAAGCTTCGGCGGCTTGAGGTTAGACGGTAGAGGCACTACATCAGTTTAAGGCAACCCTTCAAATTGTGGCCTCCACCGGTTAACTTCAAGTACCGGTGCAGTATCAAGCAAGGCACATGTCTCCCTAATCATGTCATCATCAAAATCATGGAAGTGGGCCAGGCACGTCTCTAGAGGGTCAGAGGATAAGGTCAAAGGTGTCGTATCTTCCACTAAAGAGTCAATCATGTTAATGTCATGAAAATCGTCATCATCCTCTGAGTTTCTGCCGTTATTAAAAAAGATTTTTGACTCCAATGTCATATTCCCAAGAGACATAGTCATGACACCTTCCTGCAATTGATAATTTCATTTGAAGTAGCAAGGAATGGGCGACTAAGAATGACGGGAATCTGTGTGCTCATATTATTGATGGGTTCGGTGTCCAGGATGATAAAATCTACAGGGTAGTAAAATCTATCAACTTGGACTAATATATCCTCAATTATCCCTCTTGGTACACAAACAGAGCGATCAACTAGTTGTAGTGTGGTTAGAGTGGGTTTTAATTCCCCTAAACCTAACTGTCTGTATACCGAGTAGGGAATCAGATTGACACTCGCTCCTAAGTTAAGAAGTGCATGATCAATTCGATGGTCCCTGATTACACATGATATGGTTGAGCTACCGGGATCTTTGAATTTCTGTGGCATGTCTTGCTTTAGGATGGCACTCACTTTCTCAATCAAGATGATCTTCTTTTGAATACTCTGCCGTCGTTTGGTCGTGCATAAGTCTTTCAGAAATTTAGCATATGAAGGTATCTGTTTTACGACATCAAGTAAAGGAATGTTGACTTTCACTTGTTTCAACACCTCTAGGATATCCTGAGAGTTAGAGAGAGGTTTTGGTGCGACCAACCGTTGGGGAAATGGAGCAACTGGCTTTTCTATAAGTTTCGGTTCTAATTTTTGTGGGGCCTCACTAGATCCATCATTGTTGTCCTCTTCTAGTTCTTGAGGCTTTTTGGGCCTAACCGGAAGGGTTTTATCAATGATCTTCCCACTCCTAAGAGTGGTGATGGATTTAGCATGCTCCATTTGATTTGAAGAGTTAGGATTACTTATCTCGTATTGCGGTTTAGGATTAGGGAGCGGTTGTGCAGGAAGCATCCCCTTTTCTATAACCGTCATACATGAATCTATCTTTTGCATAAAATCTCGCATTGCCTGGGTCAGCTCTTGCATGGAATTTTGAACCGGTTCTTCTTGAGGTTTCCCCTGATTTGGATTTTGATTGAAGAAACTTTAAGGGGTAGCAGTTTGTCCATTTCTCCAACTAAAGTTTAGATGATTTTTCCAACCAGGATTGTACGTATTAGAGGTCGGTCCATTGAAAGGTCTTTGATAAGTATTTACGGCATTGGATTGTTCATTCAACACTTCTCGAAAGGCGGGTATCGTAGGATAATTTTTTATTGTATGAATGTTGCAATCACAGATGCCATAAACACTTTCATTAACCTTATCCTTCTTTCCTTCCATGGCCTCAAATTTTCTTATGAGCATAGTCACTTTATACTTGAGATCATCCTCTTCTTTCAAGAGATACAATCCACCTTTCTCCTTAGATTGAGTCGGCCTAGACGAGGTGTTCGATTTTGGGTAAAAGTCCCATGATTGTGTTTTTTCAGTAAGACTATCGAGGTAAACCCATACCTCGTCGACATTTTTATTAATGAATTCTCCATTACACATTATCTCGACCATTTGGCACATGGAAGATGTCTGTCCATCATAGAAAAAATTTATAATGCGCCACGTTTCAAAGCCGTGTTGTGGGCATGAACTGACCAAATCCTTGAACCTTTCCCAACATTGGTAAAATGTTTCATCCTCCTTTTGGGTGAAGTTCATGATTGCTTTTCTAAGGGTAATCGTTTTATGATGTGGAAAAAATTTGTTTATAAATTCCCTCTGCATATCATTCCATGTGCCAATGGATCTAGGACGCAGTGAATGTAACCACGTCTTAGCCTTCTCCTTCAAGGAAAAAGGAAAGAGTTTCAGCCTGACTGTGTCCTCAGACACACTTTGAAAATATAAAGTGGCTATGATCTCATCAAACTCTTTCAAATGTAGTATGGTTCTTCAGATTTAAGCTCATGGAACTTAGGAAGGAGTTGGATAACCCTTGGCTTGATGTCCATATATCCTGTATTTTCAGGAAAAATCATGCATGAGGGCATACTCACCCCCGCTGGTTGTAAATAATCTCGTAAAGTACGAGGCGGGGGTGCTTGATGCACCTCATTCTCATCCTGAATGTCCTCCACACTAGGTTGAGGTAGAAGAGGTTGGTTTTCAGCCATCACTTCAATTAACTCAAGGGATTTCGAGTGGTGTCTAGTCCTGCGATGGATAGTTAACCCCTCAACCAATCCTCCTTCAGTCAAGAGACGTCGAGTGTTGTCACGGGCCACTTGGGCATGAAACACTTGCAGCCCTCAATCAAATTCGAAACCTAATCCTAAGAAAGGAAATAAAAATCTAGAAAAAAAAGAGAGGATTGGAAAAAAGTTACCAAATTGGAGTCCCTAAGTTAAAAACCTGCAAAAGAAAACAAAACAAGTCAGTTTCTAAAGAGAATATCTAAAATTAGAAAATCCTTAAAAAGAAAGATAGAAGTAAACTAGTTTCTAAAAGAAGAAATTCCTAAAGGAAAGTGGAAATTTCTAAAATAAATTAGGAAAGTCCTAAACTAGAAAGTACGTTACTAAAAGAGATCTGAAAAATAGAAAGTAGAAAAGGAGCTTACCAAATTAGAAATTTCTATCTTATAAGCCTACAAAATAGGAAAGTTAGTTTCTAAAAAAGGGAAAATTTTCTAAAACTAGAAAATAGGAAGTTACTTAAAAGAAGAATCTAAATCTAAAATTAGAAAAGTACAGAAAGTAAGAGGAGAAGTTAGAAAGATGGTACCAAATGAGAAGTTCCTATGTTAAGATCCTGCAAAAGAAAACAAAAGAGATTAGTTTCTACAATTGAAATAGAAAGTTAGTTTCTAAAAAGGAAAGTTCCCTAAACCTAGAAGCTAAGTTAGTTTCTAAAAAGAAGACCCAGAATTAGAAAGTTTCTAAAATAGAAAATCTAAATCTAAAATTAAAAAGTTTCTAAAAATAAACTAGTTCCTAAAAATAGAAAAATACTAAAATTAGAAAATTTCTAAAACTCAAACCCTAATTCTAAAAATAGAAAAAGTAGAGGAATTAGAAAGGGATTACCAATTTAGAAGTTTATGTCAGGATCCTACAAAACAGGAAAATAGGTTAGTTTCTAGAAATCAAAAAATCTAAACCTAAAGTTAGAAAAATCCTAATCTTAAACTAATCCTAAAACTAGTTAATCTTAGAAAAACGTAACCGTCAATCCCCGGCAACGGCGCCAAAAACTTGTTCACTCCCCAAGTATAGGGTTGTGATGTAGTAATAAACTCGGTGAGACCAAGGTCGAATCCCAAGGGACTGAAACCTGTACATTATCTGAAACTAAGTAGAACTAGAACTAGACTAAGATGAAATCTAAATCGAATGTAATTTGATAAATAATGACGAAATAATTATCTAAAATTTTAAAGAATTCAGGGAAAGGAAACTAGGGATTCAGAGGATCCACTTGTAGAGATCAGGGAGATCTTATGCCTGCATCAGAAACTCAACTGGACTTAGAGTCCATCTTCATCCAGTTGAAGGATGTAACCATGAAAATTAGACTGAACTTCCTTTGATATAGTTTTTAAAAAGATGAAAGTTATATGAATTAGAATGGATTCCATCACCAAACCATGCTCAGGAGACAAAGTAAACAACAGAATTAAACTAATTACCAACCAAACAACATGATATGAAGGTTAGGAAGGGTACCAACATCCAACCATGCCCAGGAGACGATGGCGAACAACAAGGCTTCCTGACGTCATAAACAAAATAAGAAAAGGAACATGCTCAAGCTATCACAGACCCATTGTAATTTTAGTCACAACAGACCATTAAAAACTTAAAACATTCCCTTAATAATCAAACTAATATCAAATTCAGTTCATAAATTAAATTAAAGGCATAAAATAGAGTCACCCATCTCCTACAAGCTTCACCGCTTAGCCCTAGCTAAGTGGTCTAGCCTAACATGATTGGACCAGATCTCTGGAAAACCATGATAAAAAAACTATAAATAAAATAAGTAAACAAAAACTACTCCCTGTCTCTCTCTCTGTTACGTCTGAATCCCGGCTGCGAATTGAATCCTTCCTCTGTCTTTTTCTTTTCCTTTTATAGAGCAAGGAGGTCGGTTGGAGAACCTATGCACTTACAAAAAGTGCTGGAGTCGGTGTGCAAGCCTGCTTTACACAGCTGTTTCCTTTACGCAGCAACGTTAAGTGCGTTGCGTTCGGCCCATGAACATCTCATATGCTAGATCGGAGCCATTCAGGCTCCTTGAGCTTGATCGGTGGTCCCCTGGGGTGGCTTTGAACAGTCTGGATCATGGCCACGATTCGGATCTTGATCACCGAACGGCCTGCGGTGTTGCCAGCTTCTTCCGGATCGCACCTGCTGCGTAAACCACAACTATGCGATAGTTGGTGGGCCTACGATCGGGATTTCCAGAGGAATCCACTCCGTCCATTGGATGGAGCACGAAAAACCATTCATATCTGATCAGTTTTGGATAAAAACCGTGGTGGCCCACATATTATTTCATTACACCGTCTATTCTGTGTTTGGAAGATCAAAAGCCGTCCTTCGCTTCATTCTTTGATTCTGACACCTAGGAAATGTTTATAAAACCCTTTTAAGCATGATGGATAGGCCCGATTATCTGGATCATGGACCATGGTGGCCCACAAGAAAGGATCGCAGCCTCTGTTGCGAAACAGAGTCGACGCGCGTCAACTCTGTGAAGTGTGATGGCCCATTTATTGAAGTCAAGTGGAAAATCCACTCCATCCAATGGTTTCAGGATGAAAAATAATCTAGGAAGGAGTGCTTTTGGAGTGAAATAGGTGTGGCCCACACGATCTTTTACTTTGTCGTCCATCCTGCGTTTAACGGATAAGATCTTGCACTAGCTTGCATGGTGAAAAAGAGACACCTGGGCGAGGGTAATACCCACCCTCTGGAGTGAATGGACCGATCCGATCATCGAGATGTATGAGGGGTGGGCCCCACTATCCAAAAATGGCAATCGGCGGTGAAGGCTCTGTTAGAATTAGAAATTTCTTTAAAGAAATATCGGTCAGCGCACGCTAACCGATTTCTTGAGTTATGGTGTGCGTCCAGCCATATACACATCATATACATGCATCGCGTGTGTGGATCCGTCAGTGATGCATGCGTGAAATCTGCTTTGTCCATTCGTTCTGTCATATGATTTAAAGGGTTGAGACCAAAATTGAAGTATTTCCAGATACCAGGCGGGCCCCAAATCAGGATTTTAGGGCTGATCTGTCCGTCAGGATACTTTAACAAGGATCCAATGGCTGAAATTTCACGTGTACAGTTAATTTATAGTTTTCATGCCATATATGAAGTTTCGAACCAAACGGATGGTGGGAACCCTATGATCTTGCATTCTGGACGGTTTTCAGGCCATTTGAGCTTCAGTTTCTTTATTTTCTCGGATCTCTAGCATTTAAATCCATCAATCTTGGTCCTCTGGGGTCCATCCCTTGCCTTGGTGACATCAGAGTATTAAATCCATGCTTTTAGCACCCTATTTCAATCTAAGGTCGTAAATACACCTTGCATCACAAACACGATTAAATTGAGCCGTTAAACAATACCATGTTCGTAAATCCATGTAATAAATGGGGTCTACTATGCCATATTTGACCCTCAACACCGCTTCTCCAATCTATAGGATGGGCTAACATTCTACATTGGGGTGGGCTGGCATACCGGTCTATTGCGCAGGCTATGTTTGCTTGCATTTCTGATTTTTCAACTGAAAATTTAACGTTTATAATAGCAACTAGGGAAGATCCATTTGAAGTTGATCGGCATTTGATTTCTGGCTTAATGGACATACCTGTGAATGATGAAGGTATTCCTCTTAGTACTCTAGTTAAGAAACCATCTAAATCAGAAAAACACATGCTTACTAGAGCATTATGCAACATAAATGCACAATGGAGTCAAAATGGGAATGCACTCGCTTCAAAGTACTTGTTACCCAGATACTGGGTTCTTCACAGGATATTTATTTCAAATCTGTATCCTCGTTATGGGAACAAAATCGAACTCACCTCTTTTATGGTTCGGATTTTGCATTCCATCATCTCTGGTACAAATGTCTGTCTTCCTTCTTTAATCTGTCATTCCATCATATAATTCTGTATCCATTCTGGACACAGTGATATCCCCTTTGCATATCTTATGACTGTGTTAGCCACTCATATGTTAGTAACTATGCCTGTTGGAGAGGCTCTTAATTATCACCTTATTTTCAACCACTCCAATATTAACAAGATGAATTTGAGGTTTGGCTGATGGCCAAGTGGATGTGGGTGGTGGAGCTGAAGCAGTGAATGAAGAAGAAGGCGATTAACTGCCAGATAATATAAACATGGATGATATATTTAATGAGATTGAATCAGATTTTGAAGCTGACCCTGACTATCAGCCTTCTGATTTTGCTAAGAGGTTGCATACTCTTGAGGAACAGGTGGCTCAGATTCGTGTAACCTAGGATTCTCAATTTGTTTATATGCACAAATATATGAGGCACATTAACAAGGGTTTACATTAAATTGATCCATCTATTCCTGCTCCCACTTCTAGATCTGATTAAGTGTTTTCTCATATGGCATGTAATAACTCTTATGATACTTTACTTTCTTTCAGTTTGTGAGACTGACTTTGGATGAACTTGGTTCATGTTGGTTACTTTTATGTGAACATTATTTGCTTTTATCTTGCCTAGTTTGCTCCCTTATTCTTCTTTTATTTTCCTCTTCCATATCTTAGTTTCTTCCTTTGTCATATTATGACAAAAAGGGGGAGAATATTTTGTTATGATTGCTTATGGATATGAAAATGGATTATTTTTTATGTGTGCTACTCAGGGGGAGTAAGTAAGAAGGTGTTTTGAATATTTCATGATAACTGTGTTCTGGTTATTGTAACTGGTGCATTATACTTGCTTGTATACATATGGTGCATGATTCTTTATTGAGCATGTAATGTTTCTCTTATTTTTAATGGAATGTGTTTTGTCACAAATTTGACAAAGGGGGAGATTGTTAGTGTTATGGTTTCTTGCTCCTTTGATTGTCAAATTTTAGAGTGCCAAAACCACAATCTGTGTCTTGTGTAGCACATTGATATATCTGTTTAAGGCAATGCATCACATGTAGAAGGACAATGCTTTAAGTCAAGAACAAATATCTACTTCAAGAAATGTAAGATCAAGTATATTATTCACTCCTTTAAGCTTTAAAGTTCAATGTTTTAAAGCGACATCGAAAGACAAGTCAACTGTTCATACTTAAGACTTAAGGTGAACTACAACTCATGCACTACAAATTCAAGCTTCAAAAGATCTCAAGTACAAGCTTCATCATGTGTCGAGATCTCAAGCTTCATGAACTTCAAAGATTACCTATCATCTGAAGAAAAGAAGGTTCAATGTTCATATGTCATGGTTAAGGTATGAAAGACCTTATATTGACCTTAGGGTAGGTCATTTTGAATATATAATTCAATTGATTTATTTATAAGTGAATGGACTGTTCTTCGACTAGTCCTAGACTCTGTTCGACTAGTCCTAGCACTAGCTCAACCAGTCCTAAGTTTGTTGAAAATTTTCAAAATTTTTTTGTTAAGCCACGACCAGTCCTTGAGACCGCTCGACCGGTCGTGTGAACAGTGCACAACTCGTTAACGACCAATCTTGCAGCCACGACTCAAACTCCAGCAACTGTTTCTGGATCCACATGACCAGTCGTGGACAGGTCATGACCAGTCGTGGAGGTCCCACGACCAATCGTGAATGGCCTACTACTAGTTGTGGAACGGCTTTATCCTATCGTGCTCTAAATTTCAAAAATTCGCTGGTCCTAAGACCAGTCGTAGTGTCCACAGGACTAGTCATGAACGCAATTTCTTCACCTATAAATAGAGCACGAATTTCAGAGTTATTCATTCAATTCAAGTTTAATCAAGACATCACTCTGAGAGATAAGTTTGTAAACTTCTTAAGCTATATTGTGCATATTTAATATTCTCTTTTATTAGCTTTTTATATTTGATTTGGTATTCTGCATTCCAATCTGATTTAAAAGAGGGATTGAAGAATTCCACTTCTTGGAATCAAAATCAAATAGAGCTAGCCCAACTTGATTTAATTTAAAATCAATTTAAAACCTAGAACCATTTCATAAGAATGTGTGGACATTGAACTTCTATATTCAAACTTCTACTCCAATTTGGTTCTTCCGGGCTGCAACAAAAGGCGAATATTTAGGTATTTTACATTATTGTAATTTCCTTTGTTTTGGTTTCTTTTGAGATTGAGCCAGAAAAATCTCATTCGTTTGGTTATCTGAGGTAATCCAGAAAACTCAGAGTGTGGGGTTTTTGAATTGTGTAAGCCCATTTGAAAGACACAATTATGAGGGTTTTAGGTGAACCTGGAAAAACCTATTTTTATAGTGAATGCTAATATCCACTGTGTGAGGATATTAAGAGTGGAGTAGCTATCTGGCTGTTGTTTAACAGTTGGTGTACACATAGGTGAACCACTATAATTCTTTATGTTTTGTGGATGTGTGGTTTATTTTCTATATCTTTTATCATTCAAGATTGTGGGATGTATTTGTGGATGTGAATGTTGTAATCTTTACATTTCAACATTGTGGGGAATGTTGTAATAGCGTAGATTTCCTTTCTAGCTATTTCCTTCATTTATTCCTCTTCAGTTTGAGTTCTTGATACGCAAACCATTCTAGTAAGGTTGTCTTGCCATAAACCCTTGGTTTTTATGGTGTAAGGTTATCCTTAGAACAACATTTGTATCAACCTCTCAATACTAGAATTTTAAGGTTTCTTTACATTTCTGTATTGTGGATTGTTTAAAAGTGTTATCTTTCCATTAATTGTCTAAATTCTACTGTTATCATTTTAATTTGGCATAGTCCTATTCACCCCCCCCCCCCCCTCCCCTCTAGGACCTAGCTCGACCTTTTCAAATATGAAATGAACACTAAATAGCTTAAGAATATCACTAACTTATCTCTCAGAGCAGTATATTGATTTTACTTGAATTTAATATCAAACTCTAAAAATCGTGCTCTATTTATAAGTGCAGAAATCACATCTTCGACTGGTCCTGTGGTTGGTACGACTGGTTGAAGGACAAACAAACTTTTAAAAATTTGGGTGTGATAAGATAAGGCCATTCCATGACTGGTCAAAAGGCCTGCTCGACCGGTCGAGTGGCCTCCACGACCGGTCGAGTCCTGTCCACGACTGGTCATGTGGGACTCAATTTAGTTGCTGGACTTTGAGTTGAGCTTACAGGACTGGTCGAGCACCGTTCATACAATTGATCGAGCAGTCTCCAGGACTGGTCAAGGAAATAACAAGAATTTTCAAAAATTAGTAACAAACTTAAGACTGGTCAAGGAATTCTTAGACTGGTCGAGCCAATGCTAGGACTATTTGAACATAGTCTAAGACTAGTCGAGAAACAGTCAATGCACTTATAAAGTGACCCAATTTAAATTATGTATTCAAAATGACCTATCCTATGGTCAATCTAGGGTCATTCATACCTTGTACATGATGTATGAACATTGAATCTTCTTTTGCTTCAGTTGATAGTTGTTCTTTGAAGATCACGAAGGTTGAGATGATGAAGCTTGAACTTGAGACTTTTCAAGCTTGAATGATTGAATTCACACTTGGTGTTGTACTTGAACATAAACATGAATATGTAATCTTGCTTTTGAAGATCTTAAAGTAAAGACCTTTGTTCTTGTATATGAGATGCAAGTCTTGAATATGTAGAAGCGCTACACAAGACATGGATTCCAAGAGGTTTTGGCACTACAAAATTTGACAATCATAGGAGGTGGAAAACATAGCACTTACAGGTACATATATCATTAAATGATGAAGTAGAACTTTATTTATTTTTCTTTAAGGGGGGTTGTAATGACCCTTGCCCAAGTAGTAAGTCATGAGCGCTTTTTGAGTATGAAGAACTAGCGCGTGCATACGGACGTTGTAAGATAGATTGTTGTCCATATTCATAAGGAGAGTGCTGAATTTCGGGGGTGAAATTCTCTTTAAGGGGGGTAGTTTGTAGCGCCCCGTACTTTCCACTACTCGGGCGTTACCTTGAAAATGTAATTTAAGCACACGTGCATGGGATCATGCGTGACTCATCTTACACATCATCGTCCAGTGGTCCTCAATCTATCCATCTAGACCATTTAAGACGATCTTCATTCATATATCAAGTCATCCGACCGTTGTTTCTCAAGAATGAACCATCATAGCATCCAAAAGGTGACATTGATCTTAATGGTGACGTTGGTCTAACCCTACCTTGTTAGACAGATTAAGCCATGTATTATCAATCGTAGGCCTTAGATCATCAGATCCACCATTCGTTGGATCCACAACATCCAACTTACAGATCTGCCACTTGGTCATCACAATCAAACCATCGGGCCACCAATTCAACCATGAATCTTCATCTAGATAACTTTACGACCATTAAGACCGATGAAAGTAACCTCCATCCTTAGATTAAGCGATCTAACCGTCGAATTAAGGGAATTAGCAGTATGTCGAGAATTTAAGATTTGATGATCACAAGGAGTGACCCCACTTTTATGCTGGGCAATCCTAACCCTAAGAAATGAAATCAAATGATGTATAGAAAGAAGATCCCACATCTTAAATATATATAGATATAACGAATAACAACTATGATAATAATAAAAACTAATGTTTAAATACTATAAAATCATAAGATGGGTAATCTTAATTACCTACAGAGTGGGACACACAACATGATTAAAAATGCAGCCGTATGTGGTAAAAAAATAATAATGATAAAGAAATAAATGATGATAGTAATAAGTAGTAATGGTAAAAAAAAGTAATATTAATATTAATATACGGTTAACAATATATCATAAGAGACTTTCAAATGATCCACTAGGACCTTTTAACCGTTGATGTTCGATTTCAAGAAGATCCGACCAGTAGATCGATGGGAATCTGAAATTGCTATGTTGATAAACCCTAAGTATTGTCAAATTTTGGTGTGACAAACCAATTCAAGTTTGTATCTTGATTTGTATCAAGTTTGTGCATCTGTTCACATTGAATCTTCGACGTTCATTTTGTTCGTGCTGAATCTATCTTTCCGATATCTACAACGAACTTACCGAGATCTTCAAACTGGATGAAAGTGAAGACTTTCATATATTGAGTGAAGACAGAGTTTTCAAGAACATTGCGATTCAAGATCTGGAACCAGAAAAGTCCTAGAACTCAAGACCTAGTTGAAGATTATGTTTGGTATGTCAGATTCAAGCTTTGAAGATCATAAGAATTAAAGCTACTGAAGTGATTAATAGATTAAGTGTTCATATGTTCTATCTCACAAGTAAGGTATGATTGACCTAGTTTGACCTTATATCATGATTAGATCATTTCATACTTTCGGTCGGTCATTTTGGTCATTTTATAAGTGTAAAATTCTGTTCTTTCGACTAGCCCTAGCACTGGCTCGACCAGTCCTAGTATTTCCTCTACCTGTCCAGGATTTGTATGAATTTTCAGAATTTTTTGTTGGTCTACAACCAGTCCTGGAAACTGATCGACCAGTCGTGTGAATAGTGCTTGACTAGTCGTGGAATACTTGTCTCGTTTTCCAGTGAGTAATCTCGACTCACACAACCAGTCGTGTGGTGTCCACGACCAGTTGAGCAGGCCACTCGACCAGTCATGGGACCCATAAGGCCAGTCGTGTAGCTGAAAAATCTTATCACGTTAGAATTTTTAAAAATCTATTTGGATAAGGCCAGTCGTAGCTAACCAAAGGCCAGTCGTGCGAACTGATTTTTCACCTATAAATTGTGCTCAACTCTCGAGTTCCAACGCATCACTTATGCAACATAGATAATGATGATTAAATGTTGTCCATATTTGTGCATTAAACATGAGTGGGATTATACCAAATCAACATATCATACTCCAAAGGTGATTAAATTAAGTAAGCAGAAGACTGTGATAGATATATAAAGCGTGTAAGCAGATATAAACCCCAGAGTATGATCATGTCACCAGGCTGAATAATTACATGTATAGTTCCAAAATATACAAAATGATAAAGTGTAATGTCATCAAATCCATATCCCTGTAGCCTCGGTGACGCAACTCCAGGTTTACATAGACCAACCAGAGAGTTGCAAGTAGGAGAACTCCTCATTGTCATAAAAGGTCGGCTCTAACTCGTAAGCCTCGCCATCATCCGAAACTACAACAGAATGTGGTTGGTGTTTTAAAACACCATCCCAGAGTGGGAGTGAGTGATCAACTCAGTGGAGCTATAAGGCAAAGGTTAACATGTTATCAATTCAATCAAGCAGTAATGATAAAGTAGTACAACAAGCATTCCTAAGTACTCTGGTTAATGCAAGGAAGATATGTATTAATGATGCATGCCCTCGCCTGCACTCCCTCTGCGACATGATCTCATGGTCACGCATGCTAAACTCCCACTGTGCTCAACACCCGCACCAAAGGCACATGCAATGTGGTGCATGGTCGTGTTAGCCAAGTTCTTAATTAGACCTATTAATACAGTAGATTCGGAAAGCTAAGGTACTTCCCTTTAATCACTTACCCAAACAATAATCCATCTAGGGTCGTTAATCCTAGTTAATCACATACGATAGGCAAGTTTGCGAGTTTACACTATAGGTTGCTACGGAAGGCTCGTCACCTCAGCGTAGGCTTAATTCACACTCGAGGTCACTACGAGGGGCTCGTCACCTGATCGTAGGCATGTTTTATACTCGAGGTTAATACAAGAAAGGCTCGTCACCTTAGTGTAGGCCGACAGCTCGAATACAGTATCCCATACCACCGTATTCGGCTCACAAGTTTGGTTTGCTCACTGGACACTACGGGGAGGCTCATCACCCCAGCGTAAGCTAACATCTCGACCATGGTGTCCCAAACCACCATGCTTGACTCATAAGTCTTAGCAGATCGTGGTACCAAGGTTAAACGGGTTTTTCAATGGTAAGTGGTACCTTAGATTCAAACAGTAGCGTCCATACATGGTGAACATACATTAGGCCAATCGGGTTACTTGACAAGCTCGACTGGTATGAGCATACATTGAATTAATTGACATGGAGCTCACACGCACTCCTTGTGGCCTAACCACTGTCGATAATCATTGTACGACTTGGATTTATCGAACGTATCCGTCATGGTGAAACTAGTTCGGCCATTGATCGTAAACCATTACCGATTGCCTGGACTACGTATTAGTCCCAACCGTACTCAAACATAATAGGCATTCATATGTGATAGTCCAAGCAGCATGTGACAACCAATTTAAACATAAATCTCATTTGAGCCTTTTAATAAACATATAGTGCACATGTTATTATACATAGGCATTTCATCCATAAATCACATAGTAGTAAGAGAGGTTACATAAAGGAAATTGTAGAAATAGATAAGGTAATTGAGAATCCAATCTCAACACCCTCATTAAATACATTTCAACAAGCATTTTCTCATTCAGGCATTTTATCAAACACTTAGACTACACATATCAACATACATGTAATAAATTAGTTATAACGTATATTATAGTAAATCCTTTCATAAGAGAGTTGCCACATGTACAACAATATGTATTCCCAAACAACAATCATGGCAAGCACAAATTATAATTCCATATTCATACAAACTTTTCAACAAACACATGGAATGCATTGATTTCAACAAGTTCATATATACATGCAATATGCGAAAAACATCACATCTAAGCATATGTGATAGCAATCAAGTCAGTCATAAATCATTACTGACATTGAAAGCCTTGAAAACCATAACCTAAATATTTGCAGTCCGCACCTTCCATCAGTAAACTCTTATCGAACTCAGTTCGAACACTACGCCTTTGTCTACAGCACAATTGCTACTTAAATCATGAAATAGGTTAGCTATTTCACCGATCTACCTATTTGGATACCTAAAGCAGATTAGGGTTAGGATTCCTTACCAAAAAGTGGAGTCAAAATCGCCGGTATAGCGATACAGGTAGGATGATTTGGCACGTGGAGCGGTGGGATCGGATCCCAGCAACTATCTCTCACTCTCTCTCTCTTCTCCTTACTTTTTTCCTTCTCTTTTCTCTTTTCTCTCTCTTAGGGTTTTGGAATTTCGTATGGAATGAGAGAGGGGTGGGTTAAGGGTTTTATATAGGCCTATAACTGATGTCAATGGCCCCTGGGCCATGGTATAATTAGGTTATAGCCAAAGAGTGGCTGTTTTGGACCAACAGAGCTCATCTAGAGGTCCATTTCCTATATACGGTCTGGACAAGGTTCCCTAACCATGGATCTAAACTAGGTTAAAGTTTCGGTCTGATCAGATTTGTAGATGGACCGTGGAGGACCAGTTTCAGTTCAACGGCCATCGTCACTCGATCAGGGCCACAAGTACACTGATATGTGTTGGGAAATTTCCTTGATCCAAGGGTGTAGTTGGGTCAGAATCTGATGGCCTGAAATCTTAAATTCAGCCTACAAGCGAACGGCCCAATTTACTTAAGTTTTAGTTCATTTTCTAAAGATATTCGCGTTTCTCACACACTTCGCTCCGGGCTCAAGTTGTGCATTTCTAGATGCTATTTGGACTTGATTCCTAAGATGGTTGTCAAGCCCAATAAGGCAGTTATAACTGTATAGCTTCGTGGTAATTGGACTTTCAACGCGTGGTCCAGGTCCGATACGGAGTTTCAAGATACTCCCAAGAGCAACTGGGTTTTGCGATTGTTCCTAGGTTTTTAAGTAATGTAGAGCTAGCAATTCTATTGGTTTTGGGCCTTGCAGTTCGTATAGAAAGTGATTCGAATTAACTCACCGATTAATTTAGTTTAGTACTTGATTAATTTTTGTCTAATTTCTAAAGGATTCGATCCTTAACGATTTCTGCCTGAGGTGGTACTCGGGTCATTGTATGGATTTTTTTTTAAAATGTTACATCTATTCAATTCTTATAATTCACTCTGAGATAATTTTGAGTACATCTAAGCTATTTTTGCATATTTAAGATTCTTTATAGTAGCTCTTGTAATTTAATTTTGAATCTCTATTCCATTCTTATATTGAAAAGGGATATTTGATTTACCCTTTCTTGAGATCAAAATTAATACAAAGCCCTTGCTGATTTAATTAAAAATCATCTAGACTTAGAACCCTATACACTTGTAAGAATGAACGTTGAACATCTATATCGTCATCAAGTTGGTTTTACTGGGCTGCTTTAGAATCTTCATACAGATAAGTATTTTTCTTTTTGTGTAATTCAATTCCTTTTTGGTTTGTGAGATTGTTTCAGAAAATCTCTATTTTAGTTTTGTCTGAGGTGATCCAGAAAATCTCAAAGCAAGGGGTTTTTTTTAATTGTGTAAGCCCATCTAAAGACACAATTGTGAAGGTTTTAGGTGAACCTTGAAAAACCTATTTTGATTAGTGAACACTAATATCCTGAGGGAGATGATATTAGGAGTGTAGTTGTGTGGCTGTTGTTTAACAGTTGGTGTACACACAGGCGAACCACTATAATTCTTTATGTTTAGTGGATGTGTGATTTATTTCTTTATCTTTTATGATTTA
Source organism: Magnolia sinica (assembly GCF_029962835.1). Taxonomy (NCBI): domain Eukaryota; kingdom Viridiplantae; phylum Streptophyta; class Magnoliopsida; order Magnoliales; family Magnoliaceae; genus Magnolia; species Magnolia sinica. Next base: position 59,186,716 of record NC_080575.1, on the reverse strand, counting down.
AGATTGTGGGATGTATTTGTGGATGTAAATGTTGTAATCTTTATATTTCAGCATTGTGTGGTGAATGTTGTAATAGATTAGTTTCTATTTCTTTCATATCCTCTTGAGTTTAAGTTTTTGATACTCACCCACGTTCTAGTAAGGTTGTCCTGCCATAAGCCATTGGTTTTTGGTGTTAGGTTGTCCTTAGAACCAAGTTTGTATTAACCTCTCAATACTTGATTTTTGAGGTTGTTATTTCCTTTTATTATTTGCATTCTTTTTGGTTATCTATTATTTATATTCCTCTTATTAATTTTTATTTGGCATAGTCCTATTCACCCCCCCCCCCCCTCTAGGACATATAGCTCGGCCTTTTTAAAATCCCCAAGTAGGACCCTAAATCAAGTTATAGGGCCCACTGACATTGAGAGTTGGACTGATACTTGATCTAGGGTCATAAGGAACCCTTACCGATCAAATGGATGGCATTGATTGTCCAACCACATTGGTGGGCCCCTTTTTAGGGCAGCATGCACACATAGAAGGTGCGCACCCAGTGTGCACCATATCCGTCAACACGGTCAAACCATGTTGACCCGATAATTGCCAAAAATGGGAGATGTTCCTGCCTGCTGCCGTTCAAAAACGGTATATTTGTGTTTTTTCTTCCACGTTTGATCAATGTGTGGCCCACCATCTCATCCCAGTTGAGGGATCCAAACTGCCCATCTAATAGAGCGTCCACGGCTGACCAAAACCATGGTTGGTACATGCGATGAAGTGCGCACATGTGCTCACAAACACCAGTGCATGAAGGCTGTTTACGCTATCATTTTTTCGAAAACAGAAAGTTCTATTTTCTTCCAGCTCAGCGATCTGCGTGAGCAGGTAAGAGCTCATCCGGGCCGTCCCAAACAGAGCCTTTTCAACTGGCCATTCTAGCTAGTGGCTTCGGTCTTCTTTTCTCCACAACAAAAACCAAAACGGCCACTCCTTTCTCCCAAATCCGAACCCACCACCCAAACCCTCTTAAAGCCTCAAAAGAGCCCATCCATAAGCCTTCTAGGACCCATATGGTCTGTTTAAAGGAAGTAGATTTAAGGAAGAAGTGGTGTTTTCAAATACGCCATTAATGGGTGTCATCTTCCCCATTGTTCTGCTGCATCGGGTCGACATGGTTGGACCCTGGTTTTACTCGGCTCGCTTCTAGATGTCTCTGGCAAAGGAAGAACGAACGAAAAGGATAAAAAGAGAGAAAATAGAAAGGCCCAGGTAATGCTCAAACGCCCCATCTCTATTGGCTAAGTGAGTCCAACCATTTGAATGTTGATGAAAAACCCTTTCATTAGGTGCAGGCTAAATTCTGTCGTTCGAACGAGTTTTTGGACTGAGTCAAGTCCGGACTCAATCCCAAAATCCTACCACCAACAAATACCATTAATACCCACATCACCAAATTTCTTTCATGACTGGTCAGCCCATGGCCCTGCACCATTAACAACCACATTAAGATTGCTACACTCACACGTGGTATGTGACTTTGCACACACAGACAGGAATCAGCGGGAAATTCGTTGGAACTCCCATTCAACTCAGCCTGTGACCTAAAGGTTTTCTGGGTCCACTCACACACACGCGTGATAGTACATGATGTCAGGTAAGTCGCATTGTCCCAGCCATCAAGCATTAAATTGGTCGGACATGGAAGATCTTAACATCAAAAGTTGATCATTCAATTAGTATGATTTGGATAGTATTTTATCTTCACATTGAAAATCAAAGTTTCGATAGTTTGTGCATTACTTATACGTGATGTTTACAAAACATGAGAAAAAAGGCATGTTGGGCTTCCTTGTCAACTATGTCACAGTGTGAGCAATGAGCACCCTTGTGACTACCTACCTAACAACATATTCGTTTCAATTACTAAGAGTTGCTAGTGTCAGCAAAATGGATACCTAAGGCTAATATATATATAAAGAGAAGACGGTTTTCAGCAACGCCTATTACAGGGAGTTGCAATATAAAGCTTTATGGGGCCCACAATGACATCCATTTCAAATTCACTTCTTCCATCAGTTCTCCTGCTCATGGTAGGAAGAGATCCCAAAAATAAAATAAAATAAGGAAAACTCAAAACCCAAGTGGGCTATAACTCTATGATTGAAACAGACTTGAACCTAACTCTATAAATGAAAACTTTAGGAAAAGACCCGACCCTAGGAGCGTGCACACCTTATGGCAACGCTAACAAGCAAATAAGGCTCAAAGGTGATGATTCTTCCCCTTAAGCTTTCCATTTTCCCATTAGCTTAAGTGATAGTTTCTATTTTAATTTCAAGTGATAATTGATATCTCCATCTTATGAATCTCATGTGTTAATGGTTGGAATTAAATTGCTATATTACATGCTAAATATTTATCCTATATATTTATTTCATGCTTGTGGATTATTTGTGGATTGCTTATGGGACTTAAGCTGGTACATCAGTGGGAAACCCGCACTTATAAATGTACACCCATACTTGGGATGTAACTTGACTGATAGTGTTTATAATGGGCCTTCGATTTAGTGGTTACTTGAATGATGGTTTAAACTGGATATCGATGTGGGCCTACCATCCATGGGTTGCTAGGTCTAAGCAGTTTTTAAGGATGTTCTTTTATCACATGGTTTTGATAATGGCCCTATGTGGCTTAGTTTTAATAATGGCCCTATGTGGCTTGGTTTTAATATTCGCCTTATGCACCTTGTTTTGGTATTTGTCCTAGATGGGTTTAATGCATTATTTTATGCAACCATATGATGGTAAGCCCCATATTCTAGAATATGATTGGCCACTAGCCGATGGGTTTCCATTAAACATTATAAAGTGGTAGCCTCATGGGCCAAGGATGATGGAATGGGACACTATGCCTGAGCTGTCGGCCTACGCTGTTGACAAGCCCCCGTAGTGACCTTGAGCTTATTTAAATTGGTTGATTATAACTGGACTAATAATGAGTTGGCTAATCATGCATTCATAGCATATTGGCGATGACAAGTGGCTAATTCTAGATATTGTAGCACATGCCCTTGGCTTATCGGGGTATCGTTTCGCTAGCTCCCAGACCACCAACTATCAGCCTATTTTGGGGTGACGAGCCCAAGTCTGACTGGATGGGCATCCTCAAGTCGATGATTGCATGGGTGACGAGCCCAATGTCCGCATGGATGAGCATCCCTAGGCGATAATGCATTCATGCATCCATGCATCTAATAAGATTGCATCATGTATTGTTTTGTATGCCTTGTTATGTTTTTATAAATATTCTTACCTAATGCGGCGGTGTGTAATCTTAAGGGGAATTCACTCAGACTTGGTCACTCATCCATCAAATATATGACCGTATAGGTAGCATAGGTGGCTTAAGTGATTTTCAGGTTCATATTGATGAAGAGAAGGCTTTAAACGACAAGGGTGCATGATTGTATTTACTAAGGGTTGCTATGTGATTTTACAGCTCAAGATTGTTGTAATTTACTTTGTTTCACATGCTATATTATTTCATTTAGTAGTTGTAAGAATGGGGACATTGGTTTGTATAAGTCATTATGGGCAGTCTCTTATACATTCTAAATATAAATGAAAATTTTCCTTTATGTTGATTTGTCCATTCTACGCTAAACTGTTAACTCTGAATGAAAGGAAAGAAAATATATATATATATATATATATATATATACACACACACACACACACTTAAATTTGACCATCCTTTAAGGTTAACACTAAGATTTTTAGGAAACGAGTCATATACTTGGGTCCTGAAAACACAGGGTGTTACAATTGAACTCATACACGACTTCATCAACATCCTAATAAGAAGATCGCTGCATTCAAGCTATAGTTATGGTTTCAACTCGCCAATCAAAGATAAGTATTGATTTACTTTTATTTCAGTTTGAGTTTTTCTGAGATAACCTAAAAATCTAACGGGTTTCTTTGTGGTGATTCCGTGAAAATCACAAAGTAGGTTCTGTTGTGATACCTCTTAAAATCGCAATAACTGTATCAGGTTCTTAAGGTGATCCTGAGAAAACCTTGAGATAGTGAAAGCGAAAATTGCGAGTGTAGTAATTTTAGGAGTGGGGTAGGTTTGCATTTATATACCGAACCACTATAATTCCTTTGTGCATTTTGGTGATTGCTTTTATTATTTATATGCTTATCTTGTGTTTCATTTGCTCTTGCTAAAGTTTGATATTTTGATTTTAAAGACGTCGTGAAATAAGGTTGTCCTGCCTAAATCTTTTAGATGAAGGTTGTCTTACGAACTATTTGATATCAAGAATTCAATACTCTAAGCAATTCAGTTTAATTGCTTTATTATTCCGCATTGTATCAAAATATTTGGTATAGTCTTATTCACCCCCCCTCTAGGACATCTATGGCTCATCCTTTCACAAGCTTTCTCATAGATGAGTCTAAAGGGAGACATTCCAATGGGGGTCTTAGAAGCTGTCCGGTAAGCCCATAAAGCATCGATCAAGTGAATTGACAAATCCTTAAGATCAGGATTAACTATTTTTTTTTAGAATTTATTTAATTTCCTTAATGGAGATCTCAGCTTGCCTACTTGTCTATGGGTGTTATGGAGTGCTCACTTTATGAGAGATGTCATATTTCTTCATTAAGTTCTCGAATGGCCTATTACAAAAGTGTAATCCTCTATCACTAATGATGGCTCGAGGTTGTCTGAACCGAGAAAGGATATTTTCTTTTATGAATCTAATGACCGTTCTATAATCATTATTCCAACACGGGATCTCTTCGACCCACTTAGTGACATAGTCTACTGCTAATAAAATATAAATATTTCCAAATGATTGGGGGAATGGCCCCATGAAATTGATGCCCTGGCAATCGAATGCTTTAATGGTAAGAATTAGGTTTAGTGACATCATATTTCAACGGGTCAATCCTCCCAATTTTTAACAACGCTCACAAGCTTTGCAAAACTCATGAGTATCTCTGAACATAATGAGTCAGTAAAAGCCACATTATAGAATTTTAACCATGATCTTTTTAGCAGAAAAGTGACCCCCACAGGCCTGAGAGGGACAAAAGGAGATAACACTCTGATGTTCATTCTCTGGCACACATCTCCTTAAACTTTGGTCCAGGTAATATTTAAATAGATAAGGATCATCCCAAAAAAACTTACATACCTTGGTGAAGAATTTCCTCTTATCTTGTGCAGTCCAATATGTTGGTGTTGAGGGTTAAATATTGCATATTATCCCCCATGTATATCTTGGTTTTATGAACATGATACGGCTTAATGTCCTATTTTACTCATGTTTGTGTTGCAAGGTGAATTTAAGAGGTTGGATTAAAAAAGGTGCTAAAAGCATGGATTTGATGCTCAAAGATCTCCATGACAAAGAATGGATCTTAGAAGACAAAGATTGAAGATTTCAAGGTCCCAAGATTCAAGAAAACCAAGTAGAGAAGGAAAGAAGTCAAAAGAACATGTGCAGAATTCAAATTGATTGTGTCATCGATCACCATTCGATGACATCAAAGACATATTTGATGACCTCGAACACGGGTCGATGACATCGAATTTATGAAAGAAAATCGAGTTGGTCGCTAGAAAAATTGAAGACATTTTTTAAGGACTCGAGGACTTTTTCGATGACTCGAAGACCTACTCGATGACATTGAAGGCCTCTTCAATGACATTGAATTTATTAAAGAAATTGAAATAACTCGCTGGACTATTTTGGACGCATTATCAATTCCTCGAACAATGCTCAATGACATCAAAGACATCTTCGATGACTTCGAAGGTAGGTTGGATGACATAGAAGGATATAGAGTTAGGATGAAGTTACAACAACGCAAAAAAAGCATGGGTTCAAGGCACCTTCGATGACATCGAAGCCAGTTCGATGTCATCGAACGAATTGTGCGAAGTTACGCAAAGTTACGCAGAGTACATAAATATGAGGCGGTTTCCAAATTTTTCCAAGTCGATGCGAAAGGAGGTATTGCTCAACTATAAATAGGAGTCCCCAGGGCATCCCTAAGTATCTATCTAGGGTTTGGAGGAGAAAAGCACAAAGGTGGAGAGCCGTCGCCAAGCGTTTTTCTTCTTTCTTCCTTAGTTTTTCATGCTTTCTTCTAGGGTTTTAGATCCAATCATGTCTATGGTTGGCTAAACCTCTTAGATAGGGCTAAAAGGTGAAGCTTGTAGTGTAATGGGATGTTTCTATTACTTTGATTCATGTTTATGTTAAATTCTCTTTGCTTCTAATTTGATATTCAAGGAATACTTTCATTTTTAATGATTTGTTGTGACTTAAATTGCAATAGATCTGCAATAGCTTTGAGTATTTCCTTTATATGCTTTAAGATTGTGAAATTAGGAAATCATGTTGTTCACCATCGTCCCTTAAGCATGGTTGGATAATGGAATCCTTTTTAATCTTCATAATTCTCCTATGTTTGATTGTGGGATTGGTATATCCTGTTGTTTACCATAATCTACTAGGCATGGCTAGGTGATGAAATCACTTCCAATTCTCATACCTCTCATCCATTGAGAATTAGGTTAGTGGACATTCAGATTTGATCTTTATTTTTATATCTTCTAACTGGACAAGATAGGACTTCGAATCCAATTATGTCCTTGAATTAAGTAATAGATCTCCTTGATTGTTACATGTGGATCCTTGAAAACCCTAGTTCCAACCTTTGAATTCTTAAGTTTTTAATTAAATCCCTCATAATTACTTCCTTTATTTCCAATTTAAATTCATATCTTTTTCTAGTTCTACTTCTGGTTGCTTTCAAAATACACATGAGATTAGTCCATGTGGATTCGACCTCGGTCTCACCGAGATTATTACTGCATCGCAACCCTACCCTTGGGGTTGTGAACAGCTGGCGTGAAACTTGTGGCAAGATAATTCGAAATGTCAGCAAACCAAGGTAATTGGGAGAGTTTAAACAATTGTTCATCAGGGAACATGTCGTTTATCAGAGTTGGTTAAAGGGAATTGGGAAGATCAGGCCTAGAGAGATGGTCAACCACTACATTCTTTACTCTCTTTTTATCACGTATTTTTATGTCGATCACTTAAAGTAGAATGATCCATCTTATCAAGCGGGGCTTAGCATCATTCTTAGAAAGAAGGTACTTCAGTGCCACATGATCAGTGTAAATGATGATCTTAGATCCGATCAAGTAGGACCCAAATTTGTCAAAAGCGAGCACTACGACTAAGAGCTCCTTCTCCGTAGTAAAGTAGTTCACTTGGGCAGAATTTAGATTTCTACTCGCATATTGAATTACATAGGGCTTCTTCTTCTTTCTCTGGCCTATTACCGCCCTAATAGCATAGTCAGACATCGCTCATAATCTTTAAAGGGATGCTCCAATTGGGTGGCTGCATGATTAGAGCAGTTGTGAACATAACCTTGAGCTTAGTGAAAGCTTCTTGGCATTGCTCAATCCACTCATATGGTGCATCCTTTTGAAGAAAATTACATAAAAGATGAGAGAGATGGCTAAATTTCATTATGAATCGTCTATAAAATCCAGTGTGTCCTAAGAAGGATCGCATGTCACATATGCTCTTATGTGGAGGTAGGTTAGAGATAAGGTCAATTTTAACCTCATCTACCTCAATTCCCTTAAATGAAATTATATGTCCAAGCACTATTCCCATGGGAACCATAAAATGACATTTCTCCCAATTTAGAACTAAGTTCTTCTCCTCACATTGCTTTAACAAACATTTAAGATTTTCCAAACATTTGTTGAAGGATAGACCAAAAATAGAGAAGTTGTCCATGAAGACCTCTAAATATTGCCCCACTACGTCAAAAATATATGCTCAACATGCATCGCTAAAAGGTGATGGGGGTATTACATAGTCCAAATGGCATCTTTCGGTAACAAATGTGCTAAAGAGACATGTGAACATAGTCTTTTCTTGATCTTCAAGGGATATCTCAATCTGATTGTAGCTCGAATAGCCGTCAAGGAAGCAATAGTAAGATTGACCATCTTGCCTTTCTAAATTTTGATCAATGAAGGGCAAAGGAAAGCAGTCCTTCCTTGTGACGATATTCAAGTTCCTGTAGGCAATGTACATTCTCCAATCAGTAGTTACTCTAGTTAGCACGAGTTCATTGTCGGCATTGGCTACGATGGTGATTCCGGACTTCTTAGGAACCACCTGAGTTGGACTCACCCATTGACTATCGGATGTAGGGTAAAGATACCCACAACCAACAACTTAAGTACCTCGCCTTTAACCACTTCCTTCATGTTTGATTTAATCGATGTTGTGGTTGTAGGGAGGTCTACAAATTATCCTTAAGATGAATATAGTGAGTACAAATCAAATGATCAATTCCCTGGAGGTCTACAATCGACCATCCAATGGCTCCTTTATGCTCAAGGAGAGTAGAAATAAGCATACTCTCTTATTCTTTACCAAGGTGGGAAGAAATCACCACTGGTTATGTCTCATCTTGATCTAAGTAGACATATTTAAGATCAGCGAGTAGAGGTTTTAGCTCAAGCTTCGGTACTTTGAGGCTAGACGATAGAGGCATTACATCGGTTTGGGGCAATTTCTCAAATTGTGGCCTCCACCGGTTAACTTTAAGTACCAGCATAGCATCAAGCATGACATCCATCTCCCTAATCATGTCATCATCTAAATCAGGGGAGTGGGCCAAGCACATCTCTAAAGTGTCAGAGTATAGAGTCAAAAGTGCTCTATCTTTCATGAAAGAATCAATCATATTAATGTCATGGGTATCGTCCTCATCCTCTGGCTGTTTACTCATGTTAAAAAATATATTAAGCTCCAATGTTATATTTTCAAAAGATAAATTCATAATTTCATTCCTACAATTAATGATGGCATTTAATGTAGCAAGGAATGAGAGAGCAAGAATGACGAGTATTTAAGTACTCACATCAATGATGGGTTGAGTGTCCAGGACAATAGAATCTACTGGATAGTAGAATTTATCAACTTGGACCAACACATCCTTAATCATCCCTCTCAGTACATGAACCGATCGATTAGCAAGTTGTAATGTGGTTCGAGTGGCTTTTAATTCACTTAAACCTAAGTCAAGAAGTGATCAGATTTACACTCGCCCCTAAGTCAAGAAGTGCGTTTTCAATTTGGTGGTTCTTGATTACACAAGTGATGGTTGGGCTACCGGGATCTTTATATTTTTGTGGCACATCTTGCTTGAGGATTGCACTCACTTTTTCTATCAAAAAGATTTTCTTTTAAATATTTTGTCATCTTTTAGTAGTGCATAGATCTTTTTAAATTTTAGCATATGAAGGGATTTTTTTAATGGCATCTAGTAAAGGAATATTGACATTTACCTGCTTAAACACCTCTAGAATATCCTGAGAGTTAGTTATAGGTTTTGGTGCAATCAACTACTGACGGAATGGCTCAATAGGCTTACACACTTTTTCTGGTTCTTCCTCTTGTGGAGCAATGCTAGGTTTATCATTCTCATCTTCTTCCGGGTCTTTAGGCTTTTTAGCCCTCACCAGAATAGATTTTTCAATTGTCATTCCACTCCTACGAGCGGTGATAGACTTAGTTTGCTCTATTTGTCTTGAAGAGCTTGGGTCACTAATTTCATATTGCGGTTTTAAATTTGGTAGAGGTTGGGCTGGAAGAGTCCCTTTCTCTCTAATATTTAAGTGCGATTCAATCCGTTAAATGCCATTGGTAAGGTCTTGACAGGCTTATAATGTGCCTTGATTGAAGAGCTCTTGGTTTTGGATGTGTTTTAAAACTGGATCTCCTGAGGCCTCTTTTGATTTAAGAGTTAAGTAAGGGCCTCTTGTGGGTTAGTCGTTTATCCATTCCTCCAACTAGAATTATATGTATTCGAGGTGGGTCCACTGAAAGGTCTTTAGTAGTTGTTCATGGCATTTGATTGCTCATTCCATATTTCTTAAAAAGCAGGAATTGTTGGACAATTTTCGATTGTATGTATGTTGCAAGCACAAATATCGCAAACAACTTCCGTAGCCTTATTAGGTTTGACAGGTTATGTCTTCTTAAGTTCCATGGCCTTGATTTTTCTTGTGAGATTGGCCACTCTTACATTTATATCATCTTTCTCTTTTAAAACATAAATTCCTCCCCTTTCCTTTGATTGATTAGGCTTAGAAGTAGTGGTTCTGGACGAGGTATCCCATGATTGCGCGTTCTTAGCAAGTTTATCAAAATAATCCCACGCATCATCAGCTTCCTTGTTCATGAATTCCCTATTACATATCATTTCTACAAATTGGCAGATGAACAAGGTCAATCCTTCATAGAAAAAGTTTGTTATCCTCCATGTTTCGTATCCATGCTGTGAACATGAATTTATGACATCTTTATATCGCTCCCAACATTGGAAGGTCTCATGCTCTTTTTGCACAAAATTCATGATTGCTTTCCTTAAGGTATTCATTTTATGATACGGAAAGAACTTTTTAAGCAACTCCCTTGTCATCTCGCCCATGTGCCAATGGACATGGTCTTAAGGGATGTAACCACGACTTAGCCTTTTCTTTCAAAGAGAAATGGAACAATTTCAGTCTTACTGTGTCCTTAGAAATGTTTAGGAAGTGTAATGTAGATATTATCTCATCAAACTCTTTCATATGTAAGTATGGACTTTAAGATTTTAGTACATGAAACTTTAGAAGGAGTTGAATCACCCCCGGTTTAACATCCACAGTTCATGCATTTAATGGGAATATCATGCAAGAAGGTGCACTCACCCTCACTGGTTATAAATAATCTTGTAGAATACGAGGCGAGGGTGCATGATGCACCTCATTCTCATCCTGGGCCTCCTCAACTGGGTGTTGAGGTTGATGTGCGGCCATCACTTCTCCTGACTTAGAGGATCTTAAGTAGTGTCTAATCCGGTGATGGATAGGCAATCCTTCAACTAATCCTCCTTCACTCAAGAGACGGAGAGTGTTTTCATGAACCGACTTGGGCATGAAACACTTGCAACCCTCAAATAATTTAAACAACTAAACCTAAAAAGGAAAACTAAAAACTATAGTAAATAAGAAATCTAAAAAGAAAGAGAGAATTGGAATGAAGTTACCAGATAAGAGTCACTGTGTTAGGATTTTACAAAATAGAAAACAAAGTTAGTTTCTAAAAATAATTTCAGAAAATTGTAACCTAAAAACATAGTAGAAATTAACCCTAATCTTAACCTAATTCCAATGCTAATTAATCTCAGAAAAAAGTAGTCATGGACCCCGACAACGGTGCCAAAAACTTGTTACAACCCCAAGTTTAGGGTTGCGATGTAGTAATAACTCAATAACACCAAGGTCGAATCCACATGGACTAAACTTGTACATATTATGAAAATAACTATAACTAGAACTAAAACAAGATCTATCTTAAAATCTGGAATAGTTGATGTTGAGGGTCAAATATTGCATATTAGACCCCATTTATTACTTGGTTTTATAAACATGATAATGCTTAATGTCCTATTTTAATCATATTTGTGTTGTAAGGTGAATTTAAGAGCTTGGATTGAAAAGGGTGCTAAAAATATGGATTTAACGCTTAAGAATTACCAAGCCAAAGGTTGGATCTTAAAAGATCAAAAATGAAGAATTCACATGCCAAAGATCCAAGAAAACCAAGTGAGGAATGAAGAAAATCGAAGATTTGAAGTGAATGTGCATATGCTTCAACTGGTCTAAGCTCTAGCTCGACTAGTCTAGCTTCGACTCGTCTAAGCTCCTGCTCGACTAATCGAGGAAACTTTAACTCGAACTCCAGCAACATGATCTTTTTAATTCATGTGATCTTCGACTAATCGAAGGTGATCCTTGACTAGTCGAATGTGACCCTCTCGACCAGTTGAAGGTTGTCCTTGACTAGTCGAGGGTTATGCAGATGTTGTGCGGACTGCGAAAATTTGAGGCGGTTCGAAGGTCGGTTTACAGAAATTCAAGGTTGGTTTGCAAGAGGGAGTTGCACAACTATAAATAGGAGTCCCTAGGATGTTCTTAGGCATCTTCTAAGGTTTAAGGAGTGAAGCAAAAGGGTGGAGAAGCCGTCACTAGGAGTTTTTCTTCCTTTTCCTTAATTGTTTTTATGCTTTTCTTAAGAAATTTTAGTTCAATCATGTCTATGGTTGGCTAAACCTCTTAGCTAGGGCTAAAAGGTGAAGCTTGTAGCGTGATGGAATATTTCTTTTACTTTGATTCATGTTTATGTTGAACCTTCTTTGATTCTTGTTTGATTTTAAAGGAATACTTTCAGCTCGTGATGGTTTATTGTGACTCAAATTACAGTAGATTTGCAATAGCTTTGAGTATCTTCTTTTCCTAATTTTGAGATTGTGGGATTGGTAAATCTTGTTGTTAGCCATCATCTTATGGGCATGGTTTGATGATAGAATCTCTTCCAATTATCACAATTCTCCTCCATTGAGAATTAGGTCAAGGAAAGTTCAGATTGATCTTAATTGTATATCTTCCAATTGGATAGGATAAGACTCCAATTCCAATCGTGTGACTTGAATCAAGTAAGAGGGCCCCCTGATCTCTACAAGCTGATCCTTGGAAACCCTAGTTATCACCTTTGAATTTGTTAATTTTAATCACTTTAATCATAATTACTCTCTCAAATAATTCAAATTTAGACTCACATCTTCTTCTAGTTCTAGATCAAGTTACTTTCAGAATACACACGAAATTAGTCACTGTGGATTCGACCTTGGTCTCACTAAGATTATTACTACATCACGACCCTACACTTAGGGTTGTGAGCAGATGTCCTCGCTGCTCAGGTCTTAACTCATGTTGCATCATGTTGATATTGGCATTACCAAATGGGAGTTGAAACTCCAGTGCTTTAGTTGCAAAATTTTGAACATTATATCGTAATGCAATACAAGTTATGAGATATGCAAAAGGAATAGAGCCATGACGAGGATGAAGACGGTAATCGATAATATGAAAAGTAATCAAAGATGGAAGACAAATATAGATACCAGAAATGACCGAATGAAGAATACGCATCATATAGGGAGTAAGATCTGTCTTATTCCCACCATGAGGATAAACATTAAAAGTGAAAATACGATGTAGGACATGGTAATTGGGAAGAAAATTGTAGGTGGGGAGCGAGTTATGGTTATGCCAGGTGGCATTAAAACCACGTAACTCCATTTGGTACATATCTTCAAAGATCGGTGGAATAGAGATTCCCTCTTCCGCCATATTCATATACCTAAGATTGATGATATGATGGAGGGGTTAAAAGAAACCGTGTCTTCCACAAACTGAATGGAAAATGAGAATTGTTCTAAAGACGCAGTATTTATAAATGCATACAACCCTCTTGCAATAGACTGATAGGTCGCACCACCCCACGCAAAAATCTTATCATATCCTACCGTAGATAGAATTTCTATAAGACCGAATTGGGCAATATGATTTGTATTAACGGTGTGCTCAATGACAATGTTACGGCTATGAAAATCTTGCACATTTTCTGGATCATTTTCAGTTAAATGGATAGAGCGCATAACCCAATTAGCAGATCGAGAGGAAGAACCAGTTTGAGGGCCTCGCACAGTACGCTTAGAATGAGATGTCATGATAGAAAATGACTAGATTTGTAAAAGAAATACCAACAAATGGAATGAAAAGATCTAGATTAGATTTCTATCAAAAACCCAACAAAATAGAGTTCTAGATTCAAGAAAAATAATGAAATCTACAATAATGCACAACTAGGAAATTAAATCTAGAAGGAAACTAAAAAATATTCACTTACAAGAACACTAGAGTGATGGGTTAGCCGAAGGAATCCCTGGGCTGACCAAAGAAGATGAGAATGGAATGAGGATTTTGAAAAAAATACCCAATATAACCCATTTGCGCATGGTTCGGCTAGTCTGAGCACGTCCTCGGCTGGCCAAACCAGGCGATCAGCTCAGGGTTGGTCGAAAATATTTTTAAAAAATATTTTATATAATTTTTTTTAAAAGACATGAATGCACATTATTTTATTAAAGCAATAACATAAAAAAACAAATTGCAATATAAAATAATTAATTAAGAAACATTGCATAAACCAATATCATTTTTTAAATTAAAAAATTTGACACTATTAAGAGGTTTTGTCAGAATATCTGCAAGCTGTTTTTCAGTATTAATATATTCAAGCATAACAGACTTGCTTTCAACTAATTCTCTAATATAGTGATATTGAATATCAATGTGCTTAGTGCGAGAATGTTAAATAGGATTTTTGGATATATTTATTGCACTAGTATTATCATAGTATAAATGCATTGTTTCTTGATCAATACCATAGTCTGCTAACATCCTTTTCATTCACATTAATTGTGTGCATGCATTTCCTACCGCAATATATTCAGCTTTAGCAGTGGACAAAGATACCGGGTTTTGTTTCTTGCTCATCCAAGAGACAGGACAATTTTCGATGTAAAAACATCCACCACTTATGGATTTTCTATCATCCACATTACCTGCCCAATCAGCATCAGTATATCCAACATTTGTAAAGATGTATCATGAGGATACCATAAACCCAAATTAACAGTACTGGCACATACGCCTACGCTGAAAGAGATATTAGGCCTGCTAGCTACCAATCACACTACGGTAAAGATGAGGATCAATGCATTTACCTATGTCATCTTTAGATAATTTGAGTATTGTAACCATGGGAGTAGTAAAGTTTTTACCATTCTCAAACCTAAATTTCTTAACTAAGTTTATCGCATACTTGGTTTGAGATATGAAAATTCCATCTTCAAGTTGCTTCACTTGAAGTCCAAGAAAATAGTTCAACTCTCCCACCATGCTCATCTCAAATTCTAATTTCATAGATTCTGCAAACTTAGAAGAAAGGTTAGCATTCATTGATCCATAAATAATATCATTTACATACATTTGAACAATCAACAACTCTTCATTAATTCTTTTGATGAATAGAGTTTTATCAATACTACCCATTTTAAAATTTTGACTGAGAAGAAATTTTGTTAATTTTTCATACCAGGCTTTAGGAGCTTGTTTTAATCCATACAAAGCCTTTTTAAGACAGTATACATTGTTAAGAAGTTTAGGATCTTCGAAACCATTAGGTTGTTCTACATAAACTTCTTCATTTAGATCACCATTTAAGAAAGCACTTTTAACATCCATTTGATGATTTTTAAAGTTTTTATGACATGAATGGAGATAAATAGTCTGATGGATTCGAGACGAGTGACTGGAGCAAAAGTTTCATCATAGTCGACTCCTTCAATTTAGGTGTTCCCTTGTACAACTAATCTCGCTTTGTTTCTTAAGATATTCCCAAATTCATCAGATTTACTTTTAAATATCCATTTAGATCCAATCACATGCTTGTCAGATGGTCTAGGCACTAGATACCAAGCATCTAGCATAGCTAAAATCCAATTTTCATCAGCCAAGGCTTCATTTACATTTGATGGTTCTATCTGGGAAGTGAAGCATACATAATTACAAATGTTTTCAACTTGTCTTACGGTTTGAACACCAATATGAGGGTTACCAATAATTTGATTAGTCGGATGGTCTTTGACTAGTTTATTCCTAGTTAAATCTGATTTTGATGAAGGTTCTGATTAATTATATATAATAACCTCATCATCGCGTTTATCAGCTGGAGTGATTGTTTGATCATCAATTACAACATTTATGGATTCTTGTATCACTCTGGTCCTTTTATTTTGGACACGATATGCTCTACTGTTCAAAGCATACCCTAGAAAAATACCTTCATCACTTTTTGCTTCAAAATTTCTCAAATGTTCCTTATCACGTAAAATGAAACATTTGCTTCTGAAAGTATGGAAATATTTCACTGATGGTTTTTTGTTTGACCAGAGTTCATAAGCCATTTTATTTAAACTTGCTCTTACATATACTCAATTAATAATATAACAAGCAGTGTTGATAGCTTTAACCCATTAATTTTTTGCTAATTTTTTACTATTAAGCATAATAGTCCTTATTTCTCGTAGAACTCTATTTTTCATTTCAGCTATAGCATTTTGTTAAGGAGTTTTAGGGGCAGAAAATTTATGTAATATTCCATGGTCATCACAAAACTTCTCAAAATTGCTATTTTGAAATTTTGTTCCATGATCACTTCTTATCTCTTTCACAGGTAGTTATTTTTCTATCTGGATGCGTTTAAATAACTTTTTGACTTCGTCAAAAGCATCTGATTTTTCTCTTAAGAAGGCTATCCATGAATATCTAGTGTAGTCATCAACTACAACTAGAAAGTATTTTTTACCTCCTCTACTCTCTGTTTGGCTTGGTGGAGTAATTCGAGGGGTCTAAATGTGGCTAAGGAGTTCACCTTTTGTGACTACTCCTGATTTGTTTACCTATTTGACAAGCATCACATACTTTCTTTTCCAACTTTTTCAACTTGGGTAAGCCTCGAAGATGATCTCTCATGCTAAGTTTGTATAGATCTCTGAAGTTCACATGCCCAAGACGTTGATGCTACAATTTAGTTTCGTCTGTTTGGACCATATAGCAAGAGTGACTTGTGAAACATGATTCATCAATGATATAGCAATTTTCAGAAGTTCTTTGACCATTTAATATTATATGACTGTTGAGGGTCAAATATTGCATATTAGACCCTAGTTATGACATGATTTTATGTACATGATAATGTTTAATGCCCTATTTTAATCATGTTTGTGTTGTAAGGTGAATTTAGAAGCCTGGACTGAAAAAGGGTACTAAAAGCATGGATTTAACTCTCAAAAATCACCAAGGCAAGGAATGATAGAAGCGCTTGAATCGCGCCTCGATAAGCTAATGGAGGCTAGTTCACCCTAGCCTCAACCCAATCCAATTCTTCATTCCCAACTCCCTACTTATGATCAGTGGAAACATCAAGATTGGGAAGTTGAATCAACAATGCACAATAGTGATAGTTCTCTTGGGTCCTATACTTCTAAGATCCAATAAGAAACGATCCAAGAGAATTCACTTCAGGATTCCACACAAACTCTAGAGCTCATCCAGCAAAACACACTCCAAAGATTTCAGGAACTTATAAAAGATATACAATAGTGGGGTTCACGCTCTAAAATTTATGCACACAAACTGTGAAGAATCTAACAACTTACGAGCACAAACTGTGAAGACTCAAACAATTTGTGCGCACAAACTGTGAATAATCCAATAGCTTGCAAGCACAAACTATGAGGACTCCAACATCTTGTGAGAACAAACTGTGAAGACTCCATCAGCATGCGAGCACAAACTATGAAGACTCCAACATCTTGCAAGCACAAACTGTGAAGACTCCAACAGCTCGCGAGCACAAACTGTGAAAATTCTAACAAACTGCGCACACAAATTATGAGGACTCCAATAGCTTGCAAGCACAAGCTGTGAAGACTACAATAGCTTGTGCATAAAAATGTGAAGACTCCAACAGCTTGCGACCAAAAACTGTGACGACTCCAATAATTTACACGCACAAACTGTGAAGAATCCAACAGCTTGCGAGCAGAAACTGTGAAGACTCAAACACTTTGTGCACACAAACTTTAAAGACTCCAACAACTTGCAAGAACAAACTGTGAAGACTGCAATAGCTTGCGAGCATAAACTATAAAGACTTCAACAACATGCGAGTACAAACTATGAAGACTCTAACAACTTTTGAGCACAAACTATCAAGATTCTAACAATTTGCACGCAGAAACTGTGAAAACTCCAACTACTTGTGAGAACAAACTATGAAGACTCTAATAGCTTGCGCGCACAAACTGTGAAGACTCCAACATCTTGCGACCAAAAACTGTGACTACAACAATTTGCACGCACAAACTTTGAAGAATCCAACAGCTTGTGTGCACAAACTGTAAAGACTCAAACACTTTGTGCACACAAATGTGAAGACTCCAACAACTTGCGAGAATAAACTGTGAAGACTTCATCAGCTTGCGAGCACAAACCACAAAGACTCCAACAGCTTACGAGCACAAACTGTGAAGACTCTAACAGCTTGTGAGCATAAACTGTTAAGAGTCAAACACTTTGCGCACACAAACTGTGAAGACTCCAATAGCTTACGCGCACAAACTATCAAGACTCCAACAGCTTGCTACCAAAAACTATGATGACTCCAAAAATTTACTTGCACAAATTGTGAAGAATCCAAGACCTTGTGAGCACAAACTGTGAAGACTCAAACACTTTTTGTGCATAAACTGTGAAGCACAAATTGTGAAGACTACATCAGCTTGTGAGCACAAACTATGAACACTGCAACAACTTGCGAGCACAAACTATGAAGACTCCAACAGCTTACAAGCACAAATTGTGAAGACTGCATCATCTTACAAGCAGAAACTATGAAGACTGCAACATCTTACAAGCACAAACTATGAAGACTCCAACAGCTTGCGAGCACAAACTGTGAAGATTCCAACAAATTACGTGCACAAACTGTGAAGACTCCAACAACTTGCGAGCACAAGCTGTGAAGACTACAATAGCTTGCGCACACAAAATGTGAAGACTCCAACAGCTTTCGACCAAAAACTGTGACGACTCCAACAATTTACGCGCATAAACTGTGAAGAATCCAAAAGCTTGCAAGCAGAAACTGTGAAGACTCAAACACTTTGTGCACACAAACTCTGAAGACTCCAACAACTTGCAAGAACAAACTGTGAAGACTGCATCAGCTTGCGAGCACAAACTATGAAGACTCCAACAACATGCGAGTACAAGCTATAAAGACTCCAACAACTTTCAAGCACAAACTGTGAAGATTCTAACAATTTGCTTGCAAAAACTGTGAAAACTCAAACAACTTACAAGCATAAATTGTGAAGACTCCAACAGCTTGTGCGCACAAACTGTGAAGACTCCAACATCTTGCGACCAAAAATTGTGACTACAACAATTTACGCGCACAAACTTTGAAGAATTCAACAATTTGCATGTACAAACTGTGAAGACTCAAACACATTGTGCACACAAATTGTGAAGACTCCAACAACTTGCAAGAACAAACTATGAAGACTTCATCAGCTTGCGAGCACAAACTATGAAGACTCCAACAGCTTACGAGCACAAACTATGAAGACTCTAACAGCTCGTGAGCATAAACTGGGAAGAGTCAAACACTTTATGCACACAAACTGTAAAGACTCCAACAGCTTGCCAGCACAAACTGTGAAGACTCTAACAGCTTGCGCGCACAAACTGTCAAGACTCCAACAGCTTGCGACAAAAAACTGTGACGACTCCAACAATTTACGTGCACAAATTGTGAAGAATCTAAGACCTTGCGAGCCCAAACTGTGAAGACTCAAACACTTTGTACATACAAACTATGAAGACTCCTAGTGAGCACAAATTGTGAAGACTGCATCAGCTTGCGAGTACAAAATATGAACACTGAAACAACTTATGAGCACAAACTATGAAGACACTAATAGCTTACGAGCACAAATTGTGAAGACTGCATCAGCTTACGAGCAAAACTATGAAGATTACAACAACTTGTAAACACAAACTATGAAGACTTCAATAGCTTGCGAGCACAAACTGTGAAGACTCCAACAATTTACGCGCACAAACTGTGAAGAATCAGAAAGCTTACAAGCACAAACTATGAAGACTCAAACGTTTTATGCGAACAAACTCTGAAGAATCCAACAGCTTGCAAGCACAAAATGTGAAGACTCAAACACTTTGTGCGCACAAACTGTGAAGACTCCAACAACTTGCGAGAATAAACTGTGAAGACTGCATCAGCTTGTGAGCTCAAACTATGAAGACTCTAACTGCTTGCAAGCACAAACTGTGAAGACTCCAACAACTTGCGAGCATAAACTGTGTAAACTTAGAAAGCTTGCGAGCAGATACAATGAAGACTCTAACACTCTGTGTTTACAACCTGTAAAGCCTACAACAGCTTACAAGCACAAATTGTGACGACTCCAACAAGTTGCGCATGAGAGCTTTGAATACTCCAACAGCTTGCGAGCGTAAACTAAGAAGACTCCAACAGCTTGCAACTAAAAATTGTGAAGACTCTAAAATTTACGCGCACAAACTGTGAAGATTTCAGCATCTTGTGAGCATAAACTGTGAAGACTCAAACAATTTGTGCGCACAAACTATGAATAATCTAACAGCTTTTGAGCACAAACTGTAAAGACTCCAACATCTAGCGAGAACACACTGTGAAGACTCCATCAGCTTGCGAGCACAAAGTATGAAGACTCCAATAGCTTGCGAGCACAAACTGTGAAGACTCTCTCAATTTGCGTGCTCAAACTGTGAAGAATCCAAAAGCTTATGAGCATAAACTGTGAAGACTCCAAGAGCTTACGAGCACAAATTGTGAAGACTCCAACATCTTACGCGCACAAACTGTTAAGACTCCAACAGCTTGCAACCAAAAACTGTGACTACTCCAATAATTTATGCGCACAAACTGTGAAGAATCCAACAGCTTGTGAGCACAAACTGTGAAGACTCAAACACTTTGTGCACTCAAACTGTAAAGACTCCAACAACTTGAGAGACTAAACTGTGAAGACTCCATCAGCTTGCGAGCACAAACTATAAAGACAGCAACAGCTTGTGAGCATAAACTGTGAAGATATTAACAATTTGTGTGCACAAACTATGAAGACTCCAACAGCTTGCGAGTAGAAACTGGGAAGACTCTGAAAATTTGCGTGCACAAACTGTGAACAATCAACAACTTACGAGCAAAAACTGTGAAGACTCCAACAATTTACACGCACAAACTGTGAAGAATCCAACAACTTACGAGCAAAAACTATGAAGACTCAAACACTTTATGCGCACAAGTTGTGGAGAATCTAACAACTTGCAAGAACAAACTATGAAGACGCCATCAGCTTGTGAGCACAAATGTAACGACCTTGGAAATTTTGTGTTAATCTTTCCTTAAGTAGTTGTTTTTGGGGTAATTAGCGCTATACTCGATTGCTTGTGAAATTCGCATCAATCACTTTAAATTGTATCTGCATGGCTCTAAACTTGTAGATTAGTTAGCGCTACGTTACTCTGAAATTTGGGATCCATCGCTAAATCCAGTTGTTCTGGAGAATTTTTGAAAGGTCTGGATCGGACCTGGACCGCGCGTCGAAAGTCCGATAGCGATGATCTTAGGCTGTTGCGGTCACTGAGTTGGGATTGACCATCACCTCGAAAATCAAGTCTATGTGATGTTCTGGGTCGATTTGTTTGAGTTCGGAGTGAAGAGAGTGAGAACGGTTGGATATTTATTAAGCTTTTATGAAATCTGAGTCGTGTCGCTTATGCGACGATTTTAAGCTATCTGACCGTTGGATTCTGACCCAATTTCACCCTCTGATCAGGGAAGGTGGCCCAGGCATATCCTTGTGCTTGTGGACCTGATCGAGATTCCGTGACCGTTGAATTGAGTGTGGTCCGCCACGACTGATCTGAAGAGCCGGTCAGTATGAAAACTCAGCCTGACCTAGATCCATGGTCAATGAGCTTAAGTCCGACCTTTCGTGGTTTTAGGCCCACCAGAAGTGCTTCGTTGGATTGAGAGAGGCATGCTTTGGTTATAACCTAAGTATACCTTGTCCCTGGGGTTATTTTCATCAATTTGAGGCCTATTTATAGTCCTTAAACCCTAGCTCTCTTTTCCATACGAATTTTCTCTAACCCTAGCTTGGAAAGAGAGTGGAAAAGAGAGAGAAAGTGAGAGAGAAGTTGGTGAATCATCTTGGATTCTTCCTTGTTCTTCTACATCTTTGAACCTTCACTTTGAATCGTTATTCTGACGGTTCTGAGTTCATCTTGGGGTAAGTTAACCTAACCCTAATCTGTGTTAGAGCTTAGATTAGTCTTGGTGTTGTTGTATCTCATTTCTATCCTTGTTTTAGGGTATTCTATTGCCGTTGACGAAGACAACTCGTCTAAATCAATTCGGTGTTTCTTTCCTTGCTTAAGGTGCGGACTTTAAGTGTATAGGTTATGGTTTTCAAGGCTTTCAATGCCAGTGAATAATTTATTCTTGTTATGGATGGGATTCCGCATGCCAAATGTTGTGTTTACGTTGCTTTCCTGATATGTATGTGTTATATTGAGATTTGTGTATTCTATGTGTATGTATAAAGTACCGTATATGTATAAATTATGCACCTGTGTTTTCCATGATTATTTGTCATGTATGTATGCTAGATGTGTGTATGACAACTCCTTGGTAAAAGGAATTGTCCAAATGCATGTATTTCAACATACGTCATGTATGTTGTATCCATGTATTCTAAGTGTTGTAGAAATGCATGAATGATCTAAAGTGTAACTTATTGCACTAATTGCGAGCGTTGAGAAGTGATTCTCAATACTCCTATTGATGTGCATGATCTCCTTTATGCAAGTTACATTCCATGTTATTTAAATTCAAGCATTACTTATGCTTACATTTATGTTAAGTTAATATTCTTCAGATGCTTGAGTACCACTTGATTTAAGTTGTTGCTCCATTACTGTTTTACATTCTATACGAATATCTGTTGTAGTGTAATGTATTTGGGACTATGCCTTAGTCCAGAAAATTGGTAATCTGCCTTAAGGTTGTGGCTGAGATTACTTTCGCCTCAAAGGACGTAATTAGACGAACCCGAGCCGTATTAGAGTTGGCGGCAGTGGTTTGGCCACGGGGAGTGTTTGCGCACTCTATGTCGCTCAACTCAACGTGTGCTCGTGCTAGTCGAGTTCGTCAAGTAACCCAATTGTCCGATGTATGTTCACCATGTATGGATGCTACTGCTTGAATCTAGGGTACCAAACTTACCAATGAAATCCTAATAACCATGGTACCTTGATCCGCTAAGACTCATGAGCCGGACATGGTGGTATGGGACACCGTGGTCGAGCTGTCGGCCTACGCTGGGGTGACGAGCCTCCCCGTAGTGACCAGTGAGCAACTTAACTCGTGAGCCGATTATGGTGGTATGGGACACTATATTCGTGCTGTCGGCCTACATTGATTGGTGACGAGCCCTTTGTAATGACCTCGAGCATACCTAGATACCGCAAGGAGGTGACGAGCCAAATTGTGGTAGTAAAGGTATGAAAGGCGTACATTGATTGGTGACGAGCCCTTTGCTACGACCTCAAATATATGATCGTATGAGATGCCTAGGATTGACGACCCTAGAATGGATCACTGTTTTGGATGGTGACATGAGGAAGGTATCTTAGCTTCCCAATCCTGCTGTGTGAAATGGACTAATAACAACTTGGTAATCATATTCATGCACCGCATTTACATGTGCTTTGTAGATGTGGCGCACTTTGAGGTGGTATCATGCGTAACGTAAGATGAAGACGCTGAGGGTGTACGCGTGAGGGCACGCATCATTTTGCATACATCCCTGCATTAATAAGAGTACTTAGGATTTATTTAATTATTCTGCTTTATCATTACTGCTTGATTGAACTGATAACATGCTAACCAGTGCCTTATTATTCCACTGAGTTGATCACTCACTCCCACGTTCTGGGGCGGTGTTAAACACCCACCAGACTCTGTCTTAGGTTCTGATGTTGCAGATCTTGAGGCGACTTCTGAGGCAGAGCGGGAGATGGATGATGATGAGGCTACGTTCTCTTATATGCAGTTTTCAGACGGGTTCTAGTGAGCCTTGGTCTGATGCGCGGGATTATGGGATTATTTTTGGGAATTTAAATGATGTAACTTGATACTTATAATTTTGTTAAGTAACACTTTCATGCGACTTGGTTTGTATATGTACTTCAGGAATTTACACTTGTACACATATAATTTTCTATAAGTCTTCCGCTTGCTTTATTCACTTATCCCTAAATCATATCTGTGTTTTGGCTTAATCTATTCCATGTTTTATGCACTAATACAGCCAACATACATCCATCATTAAATATGTTGCATAAGTGATGTTTTGGAACTCGGGAGCTGAGTTATGCTCGACCCCCGAATTTCAGGGCGTTACAAGTTGGTATCAGAGCATGATCTGGATTAAACCGGACCTGGGTTATGGTCACCCACCGCATGTTGTCGCCATTTTAGTGTATTTGGGTGCGGGTCTATCATAGATTTTGTGTTTGTGCTCTGTAGTTTCTATCGGCGAAAGTTTCCTGAAAACCTTCACCGAGATCGAGTCTGTACTCTTACCTGATCACACACAGCGACCCGAAACCTTTCCTAAACCATCCACTAATGAGTTTAGATGGTCTATCTTCCCTTTTTAACCCTTATATCTTTAAGAAATCTCTCTTTTAATCAGATTTCTGCCAGAATGGCCCAATAGGCGTCAAATCATGCAAGGGGCCAATCGGGGCATTTCCTGTGGGGCCTAGGGGGAACCACATCTTTTGGACCATGGGGGACCAGGAGGGCCTCGCCAAAACGGTGAGGTATCACCGAAATGTCCAGAGACCGGCGATGCCATCGCCGGTTCGGCGAGGGATCGCCGATCAGCTGGCCAGGCGGGCGGGCCAGTGCTGGCCGACGCATCCTAGGCCTTGTGTGGCCCACCCCTCTACGGTTTTCACTTTAAAACTTTTTCTTTCACCTACTTCCTTCACAAACTCCACTCCCAAGCTCTCCCTTTCTTGAAAACCCTCTCCAAATCCTTTCAAATCTCTCCCAAATCTTCTTCTTCTTCCCTTTTTCGTGCAAACCCATCACCCTATTTCAAAATCCTCCCTCCCATTCCTGATTTCCCTTTCTTTCCTTCTCATTTGAGCTCCTACTTTCCCTTTTTGGCTCTCAAGTGTGTGGAAGCTTCACCATCTTCCTATTTCTCTCTTTCTCTCATTTCTCATGGCCCTCTTTGAGATTGTGACGGCCATCTTTTCCATTTCTTCCCTTCTTTCCTTGATGGGGAAGAAGAGAGCGCCCGTGGATGAAGCCGGGCCGAGCCGCCCAACTTGTGCATGGAGGTCGAGAAGTGCCGCCGCGAGCACGTCCACCACTCGTGAATTCCAGATGAAGCGGGACCTTGATCCTCGAGCTCCCGTTAGTAGGACTTTGTTGGCGGAATTGTCGCATGGAGTCTATGAAGGCCGTAGAGTCCTTTTTGAGGCTCATGTAAATCGGCGGCTCTTTGGTGAGTTTTTCTTATTGGAGCACCTAGAAGGGGCTGGTTGGGGTCCCTTGTTCGAAGGCGAGTATCGCGCGAATGCTAGCACTGTTCGAGCCTTTTATGCAAATATTCTTGAGCCTTCGCTGGAGCCTCTGCAGTTCAAGATTCCTTGTGGTAGCGGTCGAGTGGGTATTGTCAATGTTGCTTTGATATTCTGACTTCTGAATGTGCCACTTGGTGAAGTGCATGTCAGCGAGAAGAATGTGGACAGTGTGCGCGAGAGGGATCGTCGCACCCGATCCTTGTGTGGTCGTCTGGTCGAATGGCAGCCGAATAGGAGTCTTCTGGCTTCCTACATGACGGACGACTTCCGTTTGCTTCACCACATCTTTACGTTCAATGTATACCCAAGGTGGAGCAACCGCAGCGAGTGTACACGCCTGATGATGGATTTCCTATATCAGGTGGGGCAGAAAGTGAAGTTGTGTGTGCCGACGTACGTCCTGCGCCAGATTATTCTCATCGCTTGTTCGAGTAGAAGGACCGAGTCGCTTCCATTTGGCCGCCTCATTTGCAAGCTTGCTCATGAGTTTAGCTATAGGCTTGGAGCTGAGAAGCCGGTTCCTGTTCGTCATATCAATATGAGGACTCTTAAGCTGATGGAGGTTGGTTCTGGTCGGCATGCCTCAGAGAGTGAGGCTGAGTCTGAGAGCGGTGGTGAAGAGAGTTATGCTGAAGGTGGTGCTGAGTCTAAGGAAGAAACAGAGAGGGACGAGGAAGAGATTGAGGCATAGGATTCGAGTGATAGCTCTCCTCCTGTGGCGCCAGAGCAGAGCGCAGAGCAGACTGCCAGAGATGCCCATCTTACACGGCTTGAAGAAGGGCAGGCTGTTTTACGCCAGGATATGGTTGATCTTCGAGGCCTTGTTAAACATAAGTTTAAGAAGGTGACTCGGACTCTGAAGTCTATCCTGTGTTGCTTGCAGGATAAGTGTGCTCCGCCTCCATCTCCTGATTCTAACGAGTAGCATCGTTGTGGCCGTCCTTTGCTTTGTTTGGTGTTTTCTTTCTGTGTATAGCCGTTGTTGGCTTGTAGTTGGAGTGTTGTAGTGTTGTAGTTGTTGTAGTTGTTAGATTTGTTTGTGGCTGTTTGTAGTTGCTGTGGTTGTTTGAAGTGTTAGATGTTGTTGTGTTTACATGCTTTCCTGGTCGTGATTCATGTATTGCTGCACTACTTGTATTGCGACGATTTTGATTAATGGAATGCATGTTCTTTGCCTTTGGAGTTGTGCTGTGTTGTTGTGTGGATGGATTATGTGACGTAGAATCTGACAGGTTGCATCCTCTGTTGAATGTAGGGATGCCTCCTAAGGGTTCGAAGACTTCGGCCCGTCTCTCTTTGATTGAGTCGCTTGCTGGGGTTCCTCCCTTAAGCGATAGCCAGTCAGATCCACAGGCGGGTCCATCTCATGCCGGTGTTGGGTTGACACCTATGGCTCCTCCAGTCACACCCTCGGTTCCTGAGCCGAGCCGTGCACCTTCGTCTGCTTCACCTACTGATAGGTTTGAGCAGATGATGCTGTTGATGCAGCAGCAGCAGATTCAGCACCAGTAGCACAGCAGCAGGAGTTCCTCTCTTCCATGGCTGGCATCTTTGCTCAGTCAGTGGGGGCGACTCCACCTGTTTCACCTATGCCTCCATCTGGGAGCGCCAGTGCCAGCGGCACTTTCGAGTGATTCCAGCGCTTGTGACCTCCTACTTTTGTGGGTTCTCATAGACCTGAGGAGGCCGAGTATTGGATCGACCGTATCTCTAAGATGCTGAGACCACTGCACTGCTCTGAGGTCGAGCAGGTTAAGCTTGCCGCCTTCATGTTTGAGAAGGAGGCCAGTCTGTGGTGGGACAGTGTTCTTCGCACTGTCGAAGAGGATTTTGTGTGGTCCTGGTAGGCGTTTGAGGCGCGCTTCCACGAGAAGTATTTCCCGGTTACGTACCGACATGAGAAGGAGAGTGAGTTCCTTCGCCTCCGCTAGGGAGGGTTGTCGGTTACGGAGTATGAGAACCGGTTTACTGAGTTGGGGCAGTATGTTCCTTTGATCCTGGGTGATCAGCCGATGAGGATGCGGCGTTTCTCTGAGGGATTGAGACCTGAGATCCGATCGAAGATTTGCTGTGCTAGCATTTCTTCGTATGCGGAGCTGGTGAGTATGTCCTTGCGAGCAGAGCAGGACGGGGATAGAGCATCCCGCATGCAAGCACCGATGGTTCCTAGGCCGCGACCGGACTTTCAGGGTGCACCTTTCCTCGGCAAGAGGCCGCGAGCAGATTCTCCTCTGAGGCGTTCAGCACCGCCCACTCAGCGGATGAGAGCTGATCTTCGATGTTCATATTGTGGGAAGATAGGGCACTTGGACCGTTTTTGCTTCTCCCATATGCGAGCCGGTGGTTTTACTCCACTGTAGAGGGTTAGCCGTCCGATGCCCCAGGTGATTTCTCCTCCACCTCTTCGATCAGCGCCAACTCATCCATCCTTCAGACCTGCAGTTCCTAGCTTCGGGCCACCTCAGCGGCCCATGGTTCCTCCACCGAATCGTCAGCAGTAGGCTCGAGTTCATGCACTTTCAGCTGAAGCGCCTATGTCTGACTTAGTGCCGAGGTCCTTCGAGGTGGCAGCGCACATTGAAGGTATTCCCGTTTCTATGTTAGTGGATACAGGGTCCACTACTTCTCTTATATCTTATGTGGCAGTTAGGCGTTTGGGTTTGAGATCTGTTCCTATGCAAGGAGTGATGCTTACTACCGCTACGGGGATTTCCTCTGCTTTGGGCAAGTGTTGTATGGATTGTTTGGTCAATCTGGGAAGTGGATCGATCCGTGTTGATTTGTTAGTTGCACCGCTTTATCACTACGATGTTATTATGGGTATGGATTAGCTCACGAGGATGCGAGCTGAGATTGATTGTGAAGCTAGATCAGTGACGATCCATGGACCTAAGGGTGAGACTGTTACTTTCCCAGTTCAGGTCAGTTACCCTCTTCGTATTGATTTTTATTCTTCTCTGTTGGAGAGTTTGGCTGAATCGGCGTTAGTTAGTACACCGGTAGTTCAGGAGTTTGAAGATGTGTTTGAGTCGATTCCTGGATTACCTCCTCAGCGTGAGATTGATTTTGCTATCGATCTTATGCCTGGTGCGGTGCCCATTTCTTTACCCACCTATCGTATGCCTCCGAGTGAAATGGAGGAGTTGAGGAAGCAGATAGATGGTTTGCTGAATTTGGATTTTATTCGGCCTAGTGTGTCTCCTTAGGGAGCACCTGTTTTGTTTGTGAAGAAGAAGGATGGTTCCTTGCGATTGTGTATTGATTATCGCAGGTTGAATTTGGTAACTGTGAAGAATAAGTACCCTTTGCCCAGGATTAATGATCTGTTTGATCAGTTGAAGGGGGCGCGGTACTTTTCGAAGGTTGATCTGCAGTCAGGGTATCATCAGTTGTGCGTCAAAGATGGGGACGTGCAGAAGACCGCTTTCAGGACCAACTTCGGTCATTATGAGTTCCTTGTGATGTCGTTCGGTCTGACGAACGCACCGGCCGTGTTCATGGATCTGATGAACAGGGTGTTTCGGCCATTCTTGTTCCGATTCGTCATTGTTTTTATCGATGACATCTTGATATATTCGGCGAGTCGGGCAGAGCACGAGGAGCACTTAAGAGCGGTTTTGGATACTCTTAGGAAGAATTAGCTTTTCGCACAGTTCAAGAAGTGTGATTTCTGGAAAGAGGAAGTCAAGTTCCTGGGACATGTGGTGTCCAAGGAAGGAATAGCCGTCGACCTTGCCAAGGTAGCTGCAGTGCAGGACTGGAAGCAGCCTGGTTCAGTTACTGAGGTAAGGAGTTTTCTGGGTCTTGCAGGCTATTATCGACGCTTTATTCAGGACTTCTCGAAGATTGCCAGACCGTTGTCGCAGCTGACACGGAAAGATTTGAAGTTTGCTTGGAATGAGCAGGCGGAGTTAGCTTTTCAGGAGCTGAAGGACAAGTTGACGTCCGCCCCTGTGCTAGTATTGCCAGAGCAAGGGGTTAAGTATATTATATATACTGACGCCTCTCGCGTTGGCCTGGGTTGTGTCCTTATGCAGAAGGACAGGGTGATTGCTTATGCTTCGCGTCAGTTGAGGAAACACGAAGAGAATTACCCTACGCACGACCTGGAATTAGCAGCTGTCATATTCGCATTAAAGCTTTGGAGACATTACCTCTATGGTGAGGAGTTCGAGCTCTTTTGTGACCACAAGAGCCTTAAGTATATTTTCACGCAGCGTGATTTAAATATGAGGCAGCGACGATGGATGGAAACATTGAAGGACTTTAAGTTCGATGTTTCTTATCATCCGGGCAAGGCGAACCTTATGGCAGATGCGTTGAGTCGTAAGAAGGCTATTGAGTTTGCGGCTCTCCTGATGATAGCAGAGTGGGATATGTTGGAGTTCGTGCGCGATTTTGAGCAGAAGCTTACGGTGGTTGAGCCGTATGAGGTTATCGCACACTTTCGTGTACAGCCCCTTATCGACGAGAGGATCGTTACAGCTCAGGCAAATGATGAGCTTTTGGTGAAGATGAGGCAGCGGGTTAGTACAGATGAGAACTCCGACTGAAGTGTTAGTTCTGATGGGGGCCTATGTTTTCGTGGCCGGTTATGTGTTCCTGACATCCCTGACTTGAGACGGGAGGTTCTCGAGTTAGCCCATAGTTCTAAACTTGCGATGCATCCAGGTAGCACGAAGATGTATCAGGATATGAGGAGATGTTATTGGTGGGACAATATGAAGGTCCAGATTGCTGAATTTGTTTCTCGTTGTCTCACGTGCCAGCAGGTCAAGGCAGAGCATCGCCGACCTCCTGGGTTGTTGCAGCCCATGCCCATAGCTGAATGGAAGTGGGATTTCATCTCTATGGATTTTATTTCTGGGTTGCCGAGGACGAGGAAGGGATATGACTCTATTTGGGTGATCGTCGACCGATTAACGAAGTCGGCGCATTTCTTACCGATCAGAGTCACTTACTCTGCAGACGAGTTGGCTAGGTTGTATATCAAGGAGATAGTACGTCTGCATGGAGTTCCCCTGGAGATTGTGTCTGATAGAGACACGCATTTTACATCTATCTTCTGGACTCGTATCTAGGAAGCAATGGGTGTGAAATTGAAGTTCAGCACCGCGTTTCATCCGCAAACAGATGGGCAGACGAAGCGCGTGAATCAAGTCCTGGAAGATATGTTGCGAGCTTGTGTTCTGGATTTCAAAGACAGTTGGGATGATTGTCTTCAGTATGCAGAGTTCGCGTATAATAATAGTTTCCAGGCGAGTATTGGCATGACTCCCTATGAGACATTATATGGTCGCCTGTGCAGAGCACCACATTGTTGGGCAGAAGTTGGTGAGCGTAGTTTTCTTGGCCTAGAGTTGGTGCAGGTGACTTCAGAGAAGGTTGACATCATTCGACGTCAACTTCTGACAACGCAGAGTAGGCAGAAGAGTTATGCTGATACGAGGCGTCGACCGCTTGAGTTTGAGGTTGGAGACCATGTATTTCTGAAGGTCTCTCCTATGAAGGGAGTTTGCGGTTCGGTAAGAAGGGGAAGCTGACGCCGAGATTTATTGGTCTATTTCAAGTTCTAGATCGAGTGGGAGCGGTAGCATACCACCTTGCTTTGCCCACACCTCTTGCAGGTGTGCATAACATATTTCATGTTTCTATGCTGAAGAAGTACGTTCCTGATCCTTCGCATATTATCAGTTGGGAGCAAGTGCAGTTGAGTGAGGATGCCACTTATGTACTACGACCGACGCGTATTCTCGACAGGAAGGAGTAGGTATTGCGTAGTAAGGTTATCCCTCTTGTGAAGGTGCTATGGACGCATCATGGTGTGGAAGAGGCTACTTGGGAATCTGAAGCTGAGGTCAGAAAGACCTACCCTCTGATCCTTGAGGATTATATGAAGGTATGAATTTCGAGGACGAAATTTTCTTTAAAGGGGGTAGATTGTAACGACCTTGGAAATTTTGTGTTAATCTTTCCTTAAGTAGTTGTTTTTGGGGTAATTAGCGCTATACTCGATTGCTTGTGAAATTCGCATCAATCACTTTAAATTGTATCTGCATGGCTCTAAACTTGTAGATTAGTTAGCGCTACGTTACTCTGAAATCTGGGATCCATCGCTAAATCCAGTTGTTCTGGAGAATTTTTAGAAGATCTGGATCGGACCTGGACCGCGCGTCGAAAGTCCGATAGCGATGATCTTAGGCTGTTGCGGTCACCGAGTTGGGCTTGACCATCACCTCGAAAATCAAGTCCATGTGATGTTCTGGGTCGATTTGTTTGAGTTCGGAGTGAAGAGAGTGAGAACGGTTGGATATTTATTAAGCTTTTATGAAATCTGAGTCGTGTCGCTTGCGCGACGATTTTAAGCTATCTGACCGTTGGATTCTGACCCAATTTCACCCTCTGATCAGGGAAGGTGGCCCAGGCATATCCTTATGCTTGTGGACCTGATCGAGATTCCGTAACCGTTGAATTGAGTGTGGTCCGCCACGGCTGATCTGAAGAGCCGGTCGGTACGAAAACTCAGCCTGACCTAGATCCATGGTCAATGAGCTTAAGTCCGACCTTTCGTGGTTATAGGCCCACCAGAAGTGCTTCGTTGGATCGAGAGAGGCATGCTTTGGTTATAACCTAAGTATACCTTGTCCCTGGGGTTATTTTCATCAATTTGAGGCCTATTTATAGTCCTTAAACCCTAGCTCTCTTTTCCATACGAATTTTCTCTAACCCTAGCTTGGAAAGAGAGTGGAAAAGAGAGAGAAAGTGAGAGAGAAGCTGGTGAATCATCTTAGATTCTTCCTTGTTCTTCTACATCTTTGAACCTTCACTTTGAATCGTTATTCTGACGGTTCTGAGTTCATCTTGGGGTAAGTTAACCTAACCCTAATCTGTGTTAGAGCTTAGATTAGTCTTGGTGTTGTTGTATCTCATTTCTATCCTTGTTTTAGGGTATTCTATTGCCGTTGACGAAGACAACTCGTCTAAATCAGTTCGGTGTTTCTTTCCTTGCTTAAGGTGCGGACTTTAAGTGTATAGGTTATGGTTTTCAAGGCTTTCAATGCCAGTGAATGATTTATTCTTGTTATGGATGAGATTTCGCATGCCAAATGTTGTGTTTACGTTGCTTTCCTGATATGCATGTGTTATATTGAGATTTGTGTATTCTATGTGTATGTATAAAGTACCGTATATGTATAAATTATGCACCTGTGTTTGCCATGATTATTTGTCATGTATGTATGCTAGATGTGTGTATGACAACTCCTTGGTAAAAGGAATTGTCCAAATGCATGTATTTCAACATACGTCATGTATGTTGTATCCATGTATTCTAAGTGTTGTAGAAATGCATGAATGATCTAAAGTGTAACTTATTACACTAATTGCGAGCGTTGAGAAGTGATTCTCAATACTCCTATTGGTATGCATGATTTCCTTTATGCAAGTTACATTCCATGTTATTTAAATTCAAGCATTACTTATGCTTACATTTATGTTAAGTTGATATTCTTCAGATGCTTGAGTACCACTTGATTTAAGTTGTTGCTCCATTACTGTTTTACATTCTATACGAATATCTGTTGTAGTGTAATGTGTTTGGGACTATGCCTTAGTCCAGGAAATCGGTAATCTGCCTTAAGGTTGTGGCTGAGATTGCTTTCGCCTCAAAGGACGTAATTAGACGAACCCGAGCCGTATTAGAGTTGGCGGCAGTGGTTTGGCCACGCGGAGTGTTTGCGCACTCTATGTCGCTCAACTCAACGTGCACTCGTGCTAGTCGAGTTCGTCGAGTAACCCGATTGTCTGATGTATGTTCACCATGTATGGACGCTACTGCTTGAATCTAGGGTACCGAACTTACCAATGAAATCCTAATAACCATGGTACCTTGATCCGCTAAGACTCATGAGCCGGACATGGTAGTATGGGACACCGTGGTCTAGCTGTCGGCCTACGCTGCGGTGACGAGCCTCTCCGTAGTGACCAGTGAGCAACTCAACTCGTGAGCCGATTATGGTGGTATGGGACACTATATTCGTGCTGTCGGCCTACATTTATTGGTGACGAGCCCTTTGTAGTGACCTCGAGCATACCTGGATACCGCAAGGAGGTGACGAGCTGAATTGTGGTAGTAAAGGTATGAAAGGCGTGCATTGATTGGTGACGAGCTCTTTGCTACGACCTCAAATATATGATCGTATGAGATGCCTAGGATTGACGACCCTAGAATGGATCACTGTTTTGGATGGTGACATGAGGAAGGTATCTTAGCTTCCCAATCCTGCTGTGTGAAATGGACTAATAACAACTTGGTAATAATATTCATGCACTGCATTTGCATGTGCTTTGTAGATGTGGCGCACTTTGAGGTGGTGTCATGCGTAACGTAAGATGAAGACGCTGAGGGTGTACGCGTGAGGGCACGCATCATTTTGCATACATCCCTGCATTAATAAGAGTACTTAGGATTTACTTAATTATTCTGCTTTATCATTACTGCTTGATTGAATTGATAACATATTAACCAGTGCCTTATTGTTCCACTGAGTTGATCACTTACTCCCACATTCTGAGGCGGTGTTAAACACCCACCAGACTCTGTATTAGGTTCTGATGTTGCAGATGTTGAGGCGAATTCTGAGGCAGAGCGGGAGATGGATGATGATGAGGCTGCGTTCTCTTATATGCAGTTTTCAGACGGGTTCTAGCGAGCCTTGGTCTGATGCGCGGGATTATGGGATTATTTTTGGGAATTTAAATGATGTAACTTGATACTTATAATTTTGTTAAGTAACACTTTCATGCGACTTGGTTTGTATATGTACTTCAGGGATTTACACTTGTACACATATAATTTTCTATAAGTCTTCCGCTTGCTTTATTCACTTATCCCTGAATCATATCTGTGTTTTGGCTTAATCTATTCCATGTTTTATGCACCAATACAGCCAACATACATCCATCATTAAATATGTTGCATAAGTGATGTTTTGGAACTCGGGAGCTGAGTTATGCTCGACCCCCGAATTTCAGGGCGTTACAACAAATTATGAAGACTCCAACAGCTTGCGAGCACAAATTTTGAAGACTGCATCAGCTTGCGACCACAAACTATGAAGACTCCAATAGCTTGCGAGCACAAACTATGAAGACTCCAACAGCTTGCGAGCACAAACTCTAAAGACTCTAACAATTGTGTGCATAAACTGTTAAGAATCCAACAGCTTGTGAGCACAAACTGTGAAGACTCAAACATTTTGTGTGCACAAACAATGAAGAATCCATCAACTTGTGAGAACAAACTGTGAAGACTGCATCAACTTACGAGCTCAAACTATGAAGACTCCAACAGCTTATGAGCACAAACTATGAAGACTCCAACACCTTACGAGCACAAACTGTGAAGACTCAAACAAATTGTGAGCAAATACTGCAAAGACTCCAACACTTTGTGTGCACAACCTGTGAAGACTCCAACAGCTTGCAAACATAAATTGTGACAACTCCAACAAGTTGCACTTGAAAACTGAGAATACTCCAACAGCTTGCGAGCACAAACTGTGAAGACTCCAACAGCTTGTGACTAAAAACTATGGAGACTCTAAAATTTGCACGAACAAACAATGTATGATGCAACATCTTACGAGCACAACTGTGAAGACTCAAACAATATGTGTGCACAAACTTTTAATAATCCAACAGCTTGTGAGCACAAACTATGAAGACTCCAATAGTTGCAAGCACAAACTATGAGGACTCCAACAGCTTGCGAGCAGAAACTGTGAAGAGTCCAACAAATAACGCGCATAAACTGTGAAGACTCCAACAGCTTGCGGGCACAAACTGAGAAGACTCCAATAGCTTGTGAACACAAAATGTGAAGACTCCAACAGCTTGCAACTAAAAACTGTGACGATTCCAACAATTTACATGCACAAATAGTGAAGAATCCAACAGCTTGCGAGTATAAACTATGAAGACTCAAACACTTTGTGCTCAAAAACTCTGAAGACTCCAACAACTTGCGAGAACAAACTATGAAGACTACATCAACTTGCGAGTACAAACTGTAAAGACTCCAACAACTTGCGAGCATAAGCTGTGAAGCTTCCAACAATTTACGTGCAGAAATTGTGAAAACTCCAATAGTTTGCTAGCACAAACTATGAAGACTCCAACAGCTTGCGCACAAACTGTGAAGACTCCAATATCTCGCGACCAAAAACTGTGACTATAAGAATTTACGCTCACAAACTTTGAAGAATCCAACAACTTGAGAGCAGAAAATGTGAAGACTCAAACACTTTGTACGCACAAATTGTGAAGACTCTAACAACTTGTGAGAACAAACTGTGAAGAGTTCATCAACTTGCGAGCACAAACTATGAAGACTCCAACAGTTTGGGAGCACAAACTGTGAAGACTTCAATGTGAAGAGTCGAACACTTCGTGAGCACAAACTGTGAAGACTCCAACAGTTTGTGAGCACAAACTGTGAAGACTCCAATAGTTTGCGAGCACAAACTGTGCGGAGTCCAACAACTTGCATGCATAAACTGTCAAGACTCCAACAGCTTGCGACCAAAAACCATGACGACTCCAACAATTTGTGCGCACAAACTGTGAAGAATCTAAGACCTTGTGTGCACAAACTTTGAAGACTCAAACACTTTGTGCACATAAACTATGAAGATTCCAACAACTTATGAGCATAAATTGTCAAGACTGGATCAGATTACGAGCACAAAATAAGAAGACTACAATAACTTGTGAGCGTAAACTCTGAAGACTCAAACAGCTTACGAGCACAAATTGTGAAGACTGCATCAGCTTGCGAGCACAAACTATGAAGACTGCAATAACTTGTGAGCACAAACAATGAAGACTCCAAAAGCTTACGGGCACAAACTACGAAGGCTCCAACTATTTGCGCGCACAAACAATGAAGAATACGACACTTACAAGCACAAACTGTGAAGACTCAAACATTTTGTGTGCACAAACTGTGAAGACTCAAACAGTTTGGGCGCTCAAACTGTGAAGAATCTAACATCTTGTGAGCACAAACTGTGAAGACTCAAACACTTTGTACTCACAAACTGTAAAGACTTCAACAACTTATGAGAATAAACTAACCGTTAAGACACCAACAGCTTGTGAGCACAAACTGTGAAGATTTCAACAATTTATGAGGACAAACTGTGAAGACTCCAACAAACTGTGAAGAATTCGTCAACTTGCGAGCACAAACTGTAAAGACTCAAACACATTTTGCGCACAAATTGTGAAGTCTCTAATAACTTACGAGAACAAACTGTGAAGACTCCATTAGCTTGCGAGCACAATCTATGAAGACTCCAATAGCTTGTAAGCACAAACAGTGAAGACTCCAACAATTCACGCGCACAAACTGTGTAGAATCCAACAGCTTGCGAGCACAAACTGTAAAGACTCTAACACTTTCTACGTAAAAATTATGAAGACTCCAACAACTTGCAAGAACAAACTGTGAAGACTCCAATAGCTTGCGAGTAAAAACTATGACTACTCTAACAATTTACGCGCCCAAACTATGAAGAATCTAACAACAACTTGCAAGCACAAACTATGAACACTCCAACAACTTGCGAGAACAAACTGCGAAGACTCCATCAGCTTGCGAGAACAAACTATGAAGACTCCAACAGCTTACGAGCATAAACTTTTAAGACTCCAACAGCATGCGAGCACAAACTGTGAAGATTCCAACAATTTGCCAGCACAAATTGTGAAGACTCCAACAGCTTATGATAAAAAACTATGACAACTCGAACAATTTGTGCCCACAAATTGTGAAGACCCAAACACTTTGTGCGCACAAACTGTAAAGACTCCAACAACTTGCATGAACAAACTGTGAAGACTCCATCAGCTTGCGAACACAAACTACTAAGACTCCAACAACTTGTGAGTACAAACTTTGAAGACTCCAATAGCTTGCGAGCACAAACTGTGAAGATTCAAACAATTTACGAGCACAAACTGTGAAAACTCCAATAGCTTGCGAGCACAAACTGGGAAGACTCAAACATTTTTTGTGCAAAAACTATGAAGACACCAACAACTTGCCAGAACAAACTGTGAAGACTGCATCAGCTTACGAGCACAAACTATGAAGACTCCTACAATTTGCGCACACAAATTGTGAAGACTCCAACAGCTTGCGAGCACAAACTGTGAAGACTCCAACAGCTTGCGCACACAAACTATGAATACTCCAACAACTTACGACCAAAAACTGTGACTACTCTAACAATTTGCGCACAAAAACTGTGAAGAATCCAACAGCTTGTGAGCACAAACTATGAAGACTCAAACACTTCGTGCGCACAAATTGTGAAGACTCCAACAACTTGCGAGAACAAACTGTGAAGACTCCATCAGCTTGCGAGCACAAAATATAAAGACTCCAACAGGTGGTGAGCACCAACTGTGAAAACTCCAATAACTTGCGAGAAAAAATTATGAAGACTCTAACAACTTGCGAGCACAAACTATGAAGACTCCAACAGCTTACGAGCACAAACTATGAAGACTCCAACAATTTGCATGCCTGTGAAGAATCCAACAGCCTATGAGCACAAACTGTAAATACTCAAACACTTTGTGCATATAAACTATGAAGACTCCAAAAACTTGTAAGAACAAACTGTGAAGACTGCATCTGCATGCGAGTACAAACTATGAAGACTCCAACAGCTTGTGAGCATAAACAATGAAGACTTCAGCAGCTTGCGACCACATGCTGTGAAGACTCCAATAATTTGTGCGCACAAACTGAGAAGAATCCAACATCTTGCGAGCATAAACTGTGAAGACTCAAACACTTTGTGTGCACAAACTTTGAAGACTCCAACAACTTGCGAGAATAAACTGTGAAGACTGCATCAGCCTAGGAGCTCAAACTATGAAGACTCCAATAGCTTGCAAGCACAAACAGTGAAGACTCCAACAGCTTGCGAGCACAAACTGTGAAGAATCTGATAACTTTCGAGCAGATATTGTGAAGACTCCAACAACTTGAGAGCACAAACAGTGAAGACTCCAACAGCTTGCGAGCACAAACTGTGAAGACTCCAATAGCTTGCGAGCAAAAACTATGAAGACTCAAACACTTTGTGCGCACAAATTGTGGAGACTCAAACAACTTGTGAAAATAAACTATGAAGACTCCATCAGCATGCGAGCACAAACTATGAAGACTCCAACGGCTTACGAGCACAATTTGTGAAGATTGGATCAGCTTGCGAGACTCCAATAGCTTGCGAGCACAAATTATGAAGACTCCAACAGCTTACGAGCTCAAACTGTGAAGACTCCAACAATTTGCATGCCTGTGAAGAATCCAACAGCCTATGAGCACAAACTGTAAATACTCAAACACTTTGTGCATATAAACTATGAAGACTCCAAAAACTTGTAAGAACAAACTGTGAAGACTGCATCTGCATGCGAGTACAAACTATGAAGACTCCAACAGCTTGTGAGCATAAACAATGAAGACTTTAGTAGCTTGCGACCACATGCTGTGAAGACTCCAATAATTTGTGCGCACAAACTGAGAAGAATCCAACATCTTGCGAGCATAAACTGTGAAGACTCAAACACTTTGTGTGCACAAACTTTGAAGACTCCAACAACTTGCGAGAATAAACTGTGAAGACTGCATCAGCCTAGGAGCTCAAACTATGAAGACTCCAATAGCTTGCAAGCACAAACAGTGAAGACTCCAACAGCTTGCGAGCACAAACTGTGAAGAATCTGATAACTTTCGAGCAGATATTGTGAAGACTCCAACAACTTGAGAGCACAAACAGTGAAGACTCCAACAGCTTGCGAGCACAAACTGTGAAGACTCCAATAGCTTGCGAGCAAAAACTATGAAGACTCAAACACTTTGTGTGCACAAATTGTGGAGACTCAAACAACTTGCGAAAATAAACTATGAAGACTCCATCAGCATGCGAGCACAAACTATGAAGACTCCAACGGCTTACGAGCACAATTTGTGAAGATTGGATCAGCTTGCGAGACTCCAATAGCTTGCGAGCACAAATTATGAAGACTCCAACAGCTTACGAGCTCAAACTGTGAAGACTCCAACAATTTGCATGCCTGTGAAGAATCCAACAGCCTATGAGCACAAACTGTAAATACTCAAACACTTTGTGCATATAAACTATGAAGACTCCAAAAACTTGTAAGAACAAACTGTGAAGACTGCATCTGCATGCGAGTACAAACTATGAAGACTCCAACAGCTTGTGAGCATAAACAATGAAGACTTCAGTAGCTTGCGACCTCATGCTGTGAAGACTCCAACAATTTGTGCGCACAAACTGAGAAGAATCCAACATCTTGCGAGCATAAACTGTGAAGACTCAAACACTTTGTGTGCACAAACTTTGAAGACTCCAATAACTTGCGAGAATAAACTGTGAAGACTGCATCAGCCTAGGAGCTCAAACTATGAAGACTCCAATAGCTTGCAAGCACAAACAGTGAAGACTCCAACAGCTTGCGAGCACAAACTGTGAAGAATCTGATAACTTTCGAGCAGATATTGTGAAGACTCCAACAACTTGAGAGCACAAACAGTGAAGACTCCAACAGCTTGCGAGCACAAACTGTGAAGACTCCAATAGCTTGCGAGCAAAAACTATGAAGACTCAAACACTTTGTGTGCACAAATTGTGGAGACTCAAACAACTTGCGAAAATAAACTATGAAGACTCCATCAGCATGCGAGCACAAACTATGAAGACTCCAACGGCTTACGAGCATAATTTGTGAAGATTGGATCAGCTTGCGAGACTCCAATAGCTTGCGAGCACAAACTATGAAGACTCCAACAGCTTACGAGCTCAAACTGTGAAGACTCCAACAATTGCGTGCACAAACTGTTAAGAATCCAATAGCTTGCAAGCATAAACTGTGAAGACTTAAACATTTTGTGTGCACAAACTGTGAAGAATCCACCAACTTGAGAGAACAAACTTTGAAGACTGGATCAGCTTACGAGCTCAAACTATGAAGACTTCAACAGCTTGCGAGCACAAACTTTGAAGACTCCAACAGCTTACGAGCACAAACTGTGAAGACTCAAATAGATTACGAACAAATACTACAAAGACTCCAACACTCTGAGTTTACAACCTGTGAAGACTAAAACAGCTTGAAAGCACAAATTGTGACAACTCCAACAAGTTGCACGTGAAAACTGTGAATACTCCAACAGCTTGCGAGCACAAACTATGAAGACTCCAACAGCTTGCGACTAAAAACTGTGGAGACTCCAAAATTTGCGCGAACAAACAGTCTATAATCCAACATCTTGCGAGCACAACTATGAAGACTCAAACAATTTGTACGCACAAGCTGTGAATAATCCAACAGCTTGCGAGCATAAACTGTGAGGACTCTAACATCTTACGAGAACAAACTGTGAAGACTCCATCAGCATGCGAGCACAAACTATGAAGACCCCAGCAACTTACAAGCACAAACTTGAAGACTCCAACAGCTTGCGAGCAGAAACTGGGAAGAGCCCAACAAATTGCGCGCATAAACTGTGAAGACACCAACAACTTGTGTACACAAAATGTGAAGACTCCAATAGCTTACAACTAAAAGCTGTGACGATTCTAACAATTTGCATGCATAAACAGTGAAGAATCCAATAGCTTGCGAGCATAAACTATGAAGACTCAAACACTTTGTGCGCACAAACTCTGAAGACTCCAATAACTTGTGAGAACAAACTGTGAAGACTACATCAACTTGCGAGCACAAGCTATGAAGACTGCAACAACTTTCGAGTGCAAACTATGAAGACTCCAACAACTTGCGAGCACAAACTGTGAAGCTTCCAACAGCTTACGAGCACAAACTATGAAGACTCCAACAGCTTGTGCGCACAAACTATGAAGACTCCAACATCTCGCGACCAAAAACTGTGATTATAAGAATTTACGCTCACAAACTTTAAAGAATCCAACAGCTTGCAAGCATAAACTGTGAAGACTCAAACACTTTGTGTGCACAAATTGTGAAGACTCCAATTACTTGCAAGAACAAACTGTGAAGAGTTCATCAGCTTGCGAGCACAAACTATGAAGACTCCAACAGTTTACGAGCATAATTTGTGAAGACTCCATCAGCTTTTGAGCACAAAATATGAAGAGTCGAACACTTCGTGAGCACAAACTGCGAAGACTCCAATAGCTTGCGAGAACAAACTGTGAAGACTCCAACAGCTTGCGTGCACAAGCTATGAAGACACCAACATCTTGCGACCAAAAACTGTGACAACAAGAATTTACGCTCACAAACTTTGAATAATCCGACAGCTTGCGAGCATATACAGTGAAGACTCAAACACTTTGTGCGCACAAATTATGAAGACTCTAACAACTTGCGAGAATAAACTGTGAAGAGTTCATCAGCTCGCGAGCACAAAATATGAAGACTCCAACAGTTTGCGAGCACAAACTGTGAAGACTCCAATAGCTTGTGAGCACAAAATGAAGAGTCGAACACTTCGTGAGCACATACTGTGAAGACTCCAACAGCTTGTGAGCACAAACTGTGAAGATTCCAACAGCTTGCGCGCATAAACTGTCAAGACCCCAACAGCTTGCAACTAGAAACCGTGACGACTCCAACAATTTGTGTGCATAAACTGTGAAGAATCTAAGACCTTGCGTGCATAAACTTTGAAGACTCAAACACTTTGTGCGCATAAACTGTGAAGACTCCAACAACTTATGAGCACAAATTGTGAAGACTGCATCAACTTACGAGGACAAAATATGAAGACTGCAATAACTTAAGAACGTAAACTCTGAAGACTCCAATAGCTTGCGAGCACAAATTGGGAAGACTGCATCAGCTTGCAAGTACAAACTATAAAGACTGCAATTACTTGCGAGCATAAACTATGAAGACTCCAATAGCTTGCGAGCACAAACTATGAAGGTTCCAAAAATTTGCGCGCACAAACTGAGAAGAATACGACACTTGCGAGCACAAACTGTGAAGACCCAAACATTTTGTGCGCACAAACTGTGAAGAATCTAACAGCTTACGAGCACAAACTGTGAAGACTCAAATAGTTTGTGCACTCAAACTGTGAGGAATCCAACATCTTTCGAGCACAAACTATGAAGACTCAAACACTTTGTACTCACAAACAGGAAAGACTCCAACAACTTACGAGAACAAACTAACAATGAAGACTCCAACAGCTTATGAGCAGAAACTGTGAAGATTTCAACAATTTGTGAGCACAAACTGTGAAGAATCCGTCAACTTGCGAGCACAAACTGTGAAGACTCAAACACTTTGTGAGCATAAATTGTGAAGTCTCTAATAACTTGTGAGAACAAACTGTGAAGACTCCATCAGCTTGCGAGCACAAACTATGAAGACTCCAATAGCTTGCAAGCACAAACTGTGAAGACTCCAACAATTCGCATGCACAAACTGTGTAGAATCCAACAGCTTGCGAGTCACAAACTGTAAAGACTCTAACACTTTGTGCATAAAAACTCTAAAGACTCCAACTACTTGTGAGAATAAACTGTGAAGACTCCAACAGCTTACGACCAAAAACTGACTACTCCAATAATTTACGTGCACAAACTATGAAGAATCTAACAACAACTTGCGTGCACAAACTGTGAACACTCCAACAACTTGCGAGAATAAACTGCGAAGACTCCATCAACTTGTGAGAACAAACTATGAAGACTCTAATAGCTTGCAAGCATAAACTTTTAAGACTTCAACAACATGTGAGCAAAAACTGTGAAGATTCCAACAATTTGCAAGCACAAATTGTAAGACACCAACAACTTATGATAAAAAAAACTGTGACGACTCCAATAATTTGTGCGCACAAACGGTGAAGAATCCAACAGCTTGCGAGCACAAACTGTGAAGACCCAAACACTTTATGCACACAAACTGTAAAGACTCCAACAACTTGCGAGAACAAACTGTGAATACTCCATCAACTTGCGAGCACAAATTATTAAGACTCCAACAGCTTGTGAGCACAAAATTTGAAGACTCCAATAGCTTGAAAGCACAAACTGTGAAGATTCCAACAATTTGCGAGCACAAACTATGAAAACTCCAACAGCTTGCGAGCACAAACTGTGAAGAATCCAACAACTTACGAGCACAAACTGTGAAGTCTCAAACACTGTGTACAAAAACTATGATGACTCCAACAACTTGCGAGAACAAACTGTGAAGACTACATCAACTGACAAGCACAAATAATGAAGACTCCTATAATTTACGCACACAAATGGTGAAGACTCTAATAGCTTGCGAGCACAAACTGTGAAGACTCCAACAGCTTGCGTGCACAAACTGTGAGGACTCCAACAGCTTGCAACCAAAAATTATGACTACTCAAACAATTTACATGCACAAACTTTGAAGAATCCAACAGCTTGCAAGCACAAACTGTGAAGACTCAAACACTTCGTGTGCACAAACTGTGAAGACTCCATCAGCTTGTGAGCACAAAATATGAAGACTCCAATGGGTTGTGAGCACCAACTGTAAAAACTCCAACAGCTTGCGAGAACAAATTGTGAAGACTCT
The DNA here is from genome assembly GCF_029962835.1 of Magnolia sinica. Lineage (NCBI taxonomy): Eukaryota > Viridiplantae > Streptophyta > Magnoliopsida > Magnoliales > Magnoliaceae > Magnolia > Magnolia sinica. Next base: position 59,142,760 of record NC_080575.1, on the reverse strand, counting down.
AACAACTTGCAAGCACAAACTATGAAGACTCCAACAGCTTACGAGCATAAACTGTTAAGACTCCAACAATTCGCACACCTGTGAAGAATCCAACAACCTGCGAGCACAAACTGTAAATACTTAAACACTTTGTGCATACAAACTATGAAGACTCCAACAACTTGTGAGAACAAACTGTGAAGAATGCATCTGCGTGCGAGCACAAACTATGAAGACTCCAATAGCTTGCTAGCACAAAGAATGAAGACTTCAACAGCTTGTGACCACAAGCTGTGAAGACTCCAACAATTTATGTGCACAAACTGAGAAGAATCCAACATCTTGCGAGCATAAACTGTGAAGACTCAAACACTTTGTGTGCACAAACTGTGAAGACTCCAACAACTTGCGAGAACAAACTGTGAAGACTGCTTCAGCTTGCGAGCTCAAACTATGAAGACTCCAATAGCTTGCAAGCACAAACAGTGAAGACTCCAACAGCTTGCGAGCACAAACTGTGAAAACTCCTATAGCTTGTGAGCAGATACTGTGAAGACTCCAACAACTTGTGAGCACAAACAATGAGGTGTCCAACAGCTTGCGAGCATAAACTGTGAAGACTCCGATAGCTTGCGAGCAAAAACTGTGAAGACTGAAACACTTTGTGGGCATAAATTGTGGAGACTAACAACTTGCACGAACAAACTATGAAGACTCGAACAGCCTGCGAGCATAAATTGTGAACACTACATCAGCTTGTGAACACAAACTATGAAGACTCCAATAGCTTGCGAGCACAAACTATGAAGACTCCAATAGCTTGCGGGCACAAACTGCGAAGACTCCAACAATTGCATGCACAAACTTTAAGAATCCAATAGCTTGTGAGCACAAACTGTGAAGACTCAAACATTTTGTGTTCACAAACTGCAAAGAATCCATCAACTTGCGAGAACAAACTGTGAAGATTGCATCAACTTGAGAGCTCAAACTATGAAGACTCCAATAGCTTGCGAGCACAAACTGTGAAGAATCCAACATCTTACCAGCACAAACTGTGAAGACTCAAATAGATTGCGTGCAAATACTGTGAAGACTCCAACACTCTATGTGCACAACTTGTGAAGACTCCAACATCTTCCAAGCACAAATTATGACAACTCCAACAAGTTGCGCATGAAAACTGTGAATACTCCAACAGCTTATGAGCATAAACTGTGAAAACTCAAACATTTTGTGTGCACAAACTGTGAAGAATCCACCAACTTGCGAGAACAAACTGTGAAGACTGCATCAGCTTGCGAGCTCAAACTATGAAGACACCAAGAGCTTGCGAACACAAACTGTGAAGAATCCAACATCTTACGAGCACAAACTGTGAAGACTCAAATAGATTGCGAGCAAATACTGCGAAGACTCCAACAGCTTGCAAGCACAAATCGTGACAACTCCAACAAGTTACGCATGATAACTGTGAATACTCCAACAGCTTGCAAGCACAAACTACGAAGTCTCTAACAGCTTGGGACTAAAAACTGTGGAGACTCCAAAATTTGTGCGAACAAACAGTGTATAATCCAACATCTTGCAAGCACAACAGTGAAGACTCAAACAATTTGTGCGCAAAAACTGTGACTAATCCAACAGCTTGCGAGCACAAACTGTGAGGACTCTAACATCTTACGAGAACAAACTATGAAGACTCCATCAGCATGCGAGAACAAACTATGAAGACTCCAACAGCTTGCAAGCACAAACTGTAAAGACTCCAACAGCTTGCGAGCACAAACTGTGAAGAGTCCAACAAATTGCGCGCATAAACTGTGAAGACTCCAATAGCTTGCGAGCACAAACTATGAAGACTCCAATAGCTTGTGCACACAAAATGTGAAAACTCTAATAGGTTGTGACTAAAAACTGTGACGATTCCAACAATTTGCATGCACAAACTCTGAAGAATCCAACAGCTTGCGAGCACAAACTATGAAGACTCAAACACTTTGTGCGCACAAACTCTAAAGACTCCAAGAACTTGCGAGAATAAACTGTGAAGACTACATCAACTTGCAGCACAAACAATGAAGACTCCAACAACTTGCTAGTAAAAATTGTGAAGACTCCAACAACTTGGGAGCAGAAACTGTGAAGATTTTAAAAATTTACGCGCAAAAACTGTGAAAACTCCAACAGCTTGCGAGTACAAACTGTGAAGACTCCAACAGCTTAAGCGCATAAACTGTGAAGACTCCAACATCTCGCGACCAAAAACTGTGACTACAAGAATTTACGCTCACAAACTTTGAAGAATCCAATAGCTTGTGAGCGTAAACTGTGAAGACTCAGACACTTTGTCCGCACAAATTGTGAAGACTCTAATAATTTGCAAGAGCAAACTGTGAAGAGTTCATCAGCTGGCGAGCACAAACTATGAAGACTCCAACAGCTTGTGAGCACAAAATGTGAAGAGTCAAACACTTCGTGAGCACAAACTGTGAGGACTCCAACAGCTTGCGAGCACAAACTGTGAAGAGTCCAACAGCTTGCACGCACAAACTGTCAAGACTCCAACAGCTTACGACCTAAAACCGTGATGACTCCAACAATTTGCGCACACAAACTATGAAGAATCTAAGACCTTGCGTGCACAAACTTTGAAGACTCAAACACTTTCTGTGCATAAACTGTGAAAACTCCAACAACTTATGAGCACAAATTATGAAGACAAAATCAGCTTGCGAGCACCAAATATGAAGACTGCAATAACTTGCGAGTGTAAACTCTGAAGACTCCAACAGCTTGCGAGCACAAATTATGAAAACTGCATCAGCTTGCGAGCACAAATTATAAAGACTGCAACAACTTGCGAGCACAAACTATGAAGACTCCAATAACTTGTGAGCATAAATTGTGAAGGCTCCAATAATTAGCGCGCATAAACTGTGAAGAATACGACACTTGCGAGCACAAACTGTGAAGATTCAAACATTTTATACACACAAACTATGAAGAATCCAACAACTTATGAGCACAAACTGTGAAGACTCAAACAGTTTGTGTGCTCAAACTGTGAAGAATCCAACATCTTGCGAGCATAAACTGTGAAGACTCAAACACTTTGTAGTGACAAACTATAAAGACTCCAACAACTTACGAGAACAAACTAATTATGAAGACTCCAACAGCTTATGAGCACAAACTGTGAAGATTTCAACAATTTGCGAGCACAAACTGTGAATACTCTAACAAACTATGAAGAATCTGTCAACTTGCGTGCACAAACTGTGAAGACTCAAACACTTTGTGCGCACAAATTGTGAAGTCTCTAATAACTTGCGAGAACAAACTGTGAAGACTCCATCAGCTTGCGAGCACAAACTATGAAGCCTACAACAGCTTGCAAGCACAAACTGTGAAGACTCCAACAATTCGCGAGCTCAAACTGTGTAGAATCCAACAGCTTGCGTGCACAAACTGTAAAGACTCTAACACTTTGTGTGTAAAAACTATGAAGACTCCAACAACTTGCGAGAACAAACTATGAAGACTCCAACGGCTTGCGGCCAAAAACTATGACGACTCCAACAATTTACGCGCAGAAACTGTGAAGAATCTAACAACAACTTGCGAGCACAAACTGTGAACACTCCAACAACTTGCGAGAACAAACTGTGAAGACTCCATCAGCATGCAAGAACAAACTATGAAGACTCCAATAGCTTGCGAGCAAAAACTTTTAAGACTACAACAGCATGCCAGCACAAACTGTGAAGATTCCAACAATTTGCGAGCACAAATTGTGAAGACTCCAACAGCTTATAATAAAAAACTGTGACGACTCCAACAATTTGCGCACACAAACTGTGAAGAATCCAATAGCTTGTGAGCACAAACTGTGGAGACCCAAACACTTCGTACACACAAACTGTAAAGACTCCAACAACTTGCGAGAGCAAACTATGAAGACTCCAACAGCTTGCGAGCACAAACTATTAAGACTCCAACAGCTTGTGAGCATAAACTTTGAAGACTCCAACAGCTTGTGAGCACAAACTGTGAAGATTTTAACAATTTTCGAGCACAAACTATGAAAACTCCAACAGCTTATAAGCACAAATTGTGAAGAATCCAACAGCTTGCGAGCACAAACTGTGAAGACTCAAACACTTTGTGGGCACAAACTGTGAAGACTCCAACAACTTACGGCAACAAACTGTGAAGACTGCATCAGCTTGCAAGCTCAAACTATGAAGACTCCAATAGCTTGTAAACACAAATAGTGAAGACTCCAACAGCTTGCGAGCACAAACTGTGAAGACTCTGATAACTTGTGAGCAAATGTTGTGAAGACGCAAACAACTTGCGAGCATAAACAGGAAGACTCCAACAACTTGCGAGCATAAACTGTGAAGACTCCGATTGCTTGTGAGCAAAAATTATGAAGACTCAAACACTTTGTGCGTACAAATTGTGGAGACTCTAACAACTTGCGAGAACAAACTATGAAGAGTCTATCAGCTTGCGAGCACAAACTATGAAGACTCCAATAGCCTGTGAGCACAAATTGTGAAGACTGCATCTGCTTGTGAACACAAACTACGAAGACTCCATTAGCTTGCGAGCACAAACTATGAAGACTCCAACAGCTTGCGAACACAAACTGTGAAGACTCCAACATTGCGTGTACAAAGTGTTAAGAATCCAACAGCTTGCGAGCATAGACTTTGAAGACTCAAACATTTTGTGTGCACAAACTGTGAAGAATCCACCAACTTGCGAGAACAAACTTTGAAGACTGCATCAGCTTGCGAGCTTAAACTATGAAGACTCCAACAGCTTGTGAGCATAAACTATGAATAATCCAACATCTTGTGAGCACAAATTGTGAAGACTCAAATAGATTGTGAGAAAATACTGCGAAGACTCTAACACTCTGTGTGCATAACCTATGAACACTCCAACAACTTGCAAGCACAAATTGTGACAACTCCAACAAGTTACACGTGAAAACTGTGAATACTCCAATAGCTTACGAGCATAAACTATGAAGACTCCAACAGATTGTGACTAAAAACTGTGGAGACTCTAAAATTTGCGCGAACAAATAGTGTATAATCCAACATCTTACGAGCACAACTGTGAAGACTCAAACAATTTGTGCGCATAAACTGTGAATAATCCAACAGCTTGCGAGCACAAGCTGTGAGGACTCCAACATCTTACGAGAACAAACTGTGAAGACTCCATCAGCATGCGAGCACAAACTATGAAGACTCCAACAGCTTGCAAGCACAAACTGTGAAGACTCCAACAGCTTGTAAGCAGAAACTGTGAAGAGTCCAACAAATTACGTGCATAAACTGTGAAAACTCCAACTAATTGCGAGCACAAACTGTGAAGACTCCAATAGCTTGTGCGAACAAAATGTGAAGACTCCAACAACTTGCGACTAAAAACTGTGACGATTCCAATAATTTGCATGCACAAACAGTGAAGAATCTAATAGCTTGCAATCACAAACTGTGAAGACTCAAACACTTTGTGCGCACAAACTCTGAAGACTCAACAACTTACAAGAACAAACTGTGAAGACTACATCAACTTGTGAGCATAAACTACGAAGACTCCAACAACTTGGGAGTACAAATTGTGAAGACACCAACAACTTACGAGCACAAGCTGTGAAGATTCCAACAATTTGAGCGCAGAAACTATGAAAACTCCAACAGCTTGCGAGCCCAAATTGTTAAGAGTCCAACAGCTAGCGCACACAAACTGAGAAAACTCCAACATGTTGCGACCAAAAACTGTGACCACAAGAATTTACGCTCACAAACTTTGAAGAATCCAACAGCTTGCGAGCATAAACTATGAAGACTCATACACTTTGTGCGCACAAATAGTGAAGACTCCAACAACTTGCGAGAACAAACTGTGAAGAGTTCATCAGCTTGCGAGCACAAAACTATGAAGACTCCAACAGTTTGCGAGCACAAACTATGAAAACTCCAACAGCTTGTGAGCACAAAATGTGAAGAGTCGAACACTTCGTGAGCACAAACTGTGACGACTCCAACAGCTTGTGACTACAAACTGGGCAGAGTCAAATAGCTTGCACGCACAAACTGCCAAGACTCCAATAGCTTGTGACCAAAAACCATGACGACTCTAACAATTTGCGCACACAAAATGTGAAGAATCTAAGACCTTGTGTGCACAAACTTTGAATACTCAAACACTTTATGCGCATAAATTGTGAAGATTCCAACAACTTATGAGCACATATTGTGAAGACTGCATCAGCTTGCGAGCACAAAATATGAAGACTGCAATAACTTGTAAGCGAAAACTCTGAAGACTCCAACAGCTTGCGAGCACAAATTGTGAAGACTGCTTCACCTTGCGAGCACAAACTATGAACACTGCAACAACTTGTGAGCACAAACTATGAAGACTCCAATAACTTGCGAGCACAAACAGTGAAGGCTCCAACAATTTACACGCACAAACTGTAAAGAATACGACACTTGCGAGCATAAACTGTGAACACTCAAACATTTTGTGCGCACAAACTGTGAAGAATCCAACAGCTTACGAGCACACACTGTGAAGACTCAAACAGTTTGTGCACTTAAACTATGAAGAATCCAACATCTTGCGAGCACAAACTTTGAAGAATCAAACACTTTGTACTCACAAACTGTAACGACTCCAACAATTTACGAGAACAAACTAACTATGAAGACTCCAACAACTTGTGAGCACAAACTGTGAAGATTTCAACAATTTGCGAGCACACACTGTGAAGACTTTAACAAACTGTGAAGAATCCGTCAACTTGCGAGCATAAACTGTGAAGACTCAAACACTTTGTGCGCACAAATTGTGAAGTCTCTAATAACTTGCGAGAACAAACTGTAAAGACTCCATCAGCTTGCGAGCACAAACTATAAAGACTCCAACAGCTTGCGAGCACAAACTGTGAAGACTCCAACAATTCGCACACACAAACTGTGTAGAATCCAACAACTTGTGAGCACAAACTGTAAAGACTCTAACACTTTATGCATAAAAACTATGAAGACTCCAACAACTTGCGAGAACAAACTGTGAAGACTCCAACAGCTTGCAACCAAAAACTATGACTACTCCAACAATTTATGCGCACAAACTATGAAGAATCTAACAACAACTTGCGAGCACAAACTGTGAACACTCCAACAAGTTGCGAGAACAAACTGCGAAGACTCCATCAACTTGTGAGAACAAACTATGAAGACTCCAACAGCTTGTGAGCATAAACTTTTAAGACTCCAACAGCATGCGAGCACAAACTGTGAAGATTCCAACAATTTGCAAACACAAATTGTGAAGACTATAACAGCTAATGATAAGAAACTATGACGACTCCAACAATTTGCATGCACAAACTGTGAAGAATCCAATAGCTTGCGAGCACAAACTGTGAAGACCAAAACACTTTGTACGCACAAACTGTAAAGACTCCAACAACTTGTGAGAACAAACTGTGAAGACTCCATCAGCTTGCTAGCACAAACTGTTAACACTCCAACAGCTTTCGAGCACAAACTGTGAAGACTCCAATAAATTGCTAGCACAAACTATGAAGATTTCAACAATTTGTGAGCACAAACTATGAAAACTCCAACAACTTGCAAGCACAACTGTGAAGAATCTATCAGCTTGCGAGCACAAACTGTGAAGACTCACACACTTTGTGTGCAAAAACTATGAAGACTCCAACAACTTGAGAGATCAAAATATGAAGACTGCATCAGGTTACGAGCACAAACTATGAAGACTTCTACAATTTACGCACACAAATTATGGAGACTCCAACAGCTTACATGCACAAACTGTGAAGACTCCAACAACTTGCGACCAAAAACTGTGACTACTCCAACAATTTGTGCGCACAAACTGTGAAGAATCCAACAGTTTGTGATCACAAACTGTGAAGACTCAAACACTTCAGGCGCACAAACTGTGAAGACTCCAACAACTTGCGAGAACAAACTGTGAAGACTCCATCACCTTGCGAGCACAAAATATGAAGACTCCAACAGGTTGTGAGCACCAACTATGAAAACTCCAACAGCTTGCGAGAACAAATTGGGAAGACTCTAACAACTTGCAAGAACAAACTATGAAGACTCCAATAGCTTGCACAAACTATGAAGACTCCAACAATTCGCACTCATGCGAAGAATCCAACAGCCTGTGAGCACAAACTGTAAATACTCAAACACTTTGTGCGTACAAACATGAAGACTCCAACAACTTGTGAGAACAAACTGTGACAACTGCATCTGCGTGCGAGCACAAACTATGAAGACTCCAATAACTTGCGAGCATAAACAATGAAGACTCCGACAGCTTGCGACCACAAGCTATGAAGACTCCAATAATTTGTACGCACAAACTGAGAAGAATCCAACATCTTGTGAGCATAAACTGTGAAGACTCAAACACTTTATGTGCACAAACTGTGAAGACTCCAACAACTTGCGAGAACAAACTGTGATGAAAGCATTAGCTTGTGAGCTTAAACTATGAAGACTCCAATAGCTTGCAAGCACAAACAGTGAAGACTCCAACAGCTTGCGAGCACAAACTGTGAAGACTCCGATAACTTGCCAGCAGATACTGTGAAGACTCCAACAACTTGTGAGCACAAACAGTGAAGACTCTAACAGCTTGCGAGCACAATCTGTGAAGACTCCGATAGCTTGTGAGCAAAAACTATGAAGACTAGACACTTTATGCGCACAAATTATGCAGACTCTAACAACTTGCTAGAATAAACTATGAAGAGTCCATCAGCTTGCGAGCACAAACTATGAAGACTCTAATAGCTTGCGAGCACAAATTGTGAAGACTTCATCAGCTTGTGAACACAAACTATGAAGACTCCAATAGCTTGTGAGCACAAACTATGAAGACTCCAATAGCTTGCGAGCACAAACTGTGAAGACTCCAATAGCTTGCGAGCACAAATTGTGAAGACTTCATCAGCTTGTGAACACAAACTATGAAGACTCCAATAGCTTGTGAGCACAAACTATGAAGACTCCAATAGCTTGCGAGCACAAACTGTGAAGACTCCAACAATTACGTGCACAAACTGTTAAGAATCCAACAGCTTGCAACCACAAACTGTGAAGACTCAAATATTTTGTGTGCACAAACTGTGAAGAATCCACCAACCTACGAGAACAAACTGTGAAGACTACATCAGCTTGTGAGCTCAAATATGAAAACTCTAACAGCTTGCGAGCACAAACTGTGAAGAATCCAACATCTTGCGAGCACAAACTGTGAAGTCTCAAATAGATTATGAGCAAAAACTGTGAAGACTCCAACACTCTATGTGCACAACCTATGAAGATTCCAACATCTTCCAAGCACAAATTGTGACAACTCCAACAAGTTGTGCATGAAAACTGTGAATACTCCAACAGCTTGCGAAAACTTTGAAGACTCCAACAACTTGCGAGACAAAACTGTGGAGACTTGAAAATTTGCGCGAACAAACAGTGTATAATCCAACATCTTACGAGCACAACTGTGAAGACTTAAATAATTTGTGCACGCAAACTGTGAATAATCCAACAGCTTGTGAGCACAAACTCTGAGGACTCCAACATCTTACAAGAACAAACTATGAAGACTCCATCAGCATACGAGCAAAAACTATGAAGAGTCCAACAGCTTGCAAGCACAAACTATGAAGACTCCAATAGCTTGCAAGCAGAAACTGTGAAGAGTCCAACAAATTGCGCGCATAAACTGTGAAGACTCCAACAGCTTGCGAGCACAAACTGTGAAGACTCCAACAGCTTGTGCGTACAAAATGCAAAGACTCCAATATCTTGTGACTAAAAACTGTGATGATTCCAACAATTTGCAGGCACAAACTGTGAAGAATCCAACAGCTTGCAAGCACAAACTATGAAGACTCAAACACTTTGTGCGCACAAACTCTGAAGACTCCAAGAACTTGCGAGAACAAACTGTGAAGACTACATCAACTTGCGAGCACAAACTATGAAGACTCCAACAAATGTGTACAAACTATGAAGACTCCAACAACTTGCGAGCACAAACTGTGTAGATTCTAACAATTTGCGCAGAAACTATGAAAACTCCAACAGCTTGCGAGCACAAACTGTGAAGACTCCAACAGCTTGAGATCATAAACTGTGACGATTCCAACAATTTGCATGCACAAACAGTTAAGAATCCAATAGCTTGCGAGAACAAACTGTGAAGACTCAAACACTTTGTGCGCATAAACTCTAAAGACTCCATTAGCTTGCGAGAACAAACTGTGAAGAGTACATCAACTTACGAGCACAAACTATGAAGACTCCAACAACTTGCGAGTACAAACTGTGAAGACTCCAACAACTTGCGAGCACAAACTGTGAAGATTCCAACAATTTGCGCAGAGAAATTGTGAAAACTCCAACAACTTGCGAACACAAACTATGAAGACTCCAACTGCTTGCGAGCACAAACTGTGACGATTCCAACAATTTGCATGCACAAACTGTTAAGAATCCAACAGCTTGCGAACACAAACTGTGAAGACGCAAACATTTTGTGTGCACAAACTGTGAGGAATTCATCAACTTGCGAGAACAAACTGTGAAGACGGCATCAGCTTGTGAGCTCAAACTATGAAGACTCCAACAGCTTGCGAGCACAAACTGTGAAGAATCCAACATCTTGCGAGCACAAACTGTGAAGACTCAAATAGATTGCGAGCAAATACAGCGAAAACTCCAACACTCTGTGTGCACAACCTGTGAAGACTACAACATCTTCCAAGCACAAATTATGACAACTCCAATAAGTTGCGAGTGAAAACTGTGAATACTCCAACAGCTTCTGAGCACAAACTATGAAGACCCCAACAGCTTGCGACTAAAAACTGTGGAGACTACAAAATTTATGCGAACAAACAGTGTATAATCCAACATCTTGCTAGCACAATGGTGAAGACTCAAACAATTCGTGCACACAAACTGTTAATAATCCAACAGCTTATGAGCACAAATTGTGAAGACATCATCAACATGCGAGCACAAACTATAAAGACTCCAACAGTTTCTAAGCACAAACTATGAAGACTCTAATAGCTTGCGAGCACAAACTGTGAAGAGTCCAACAAATTGCGCGCATAAACTGTGAAGACTCCAATAGCTTGCGAGCACAAACTGTGAAGACTCCAACAGCTTGTGCACACAAAATGTGAAGACTCCAATAGCTTGTGACTAGAAACTATGATGATTCTAACAATTTGCATGCACAAACCGTGAAGAATCCAATAGCTTGCGAGCACAAACTGTGAAGACTCAAACACTTTGTGTGCACAAACTCTGAAGACTCCAACAACTTGCAAGAACAAAATGTGAAGACTACATCAACTTGCGAGCACAAACTATGAAGACTCCAACAACTTACGATTACAAACTGTGAAGACTGGAATAACTTACGAGCACAAGCTGTGAAGATTCCAACAATTTGCGCGCAGAAACCGTGAAAACTCCAACAGCTTGTGAGCACAAACTGTGAAGACTCCAACAGCTTGCACGCACAAACTGTGAAGACTCCAACATCTCGCAACCAAAAACTATGACTACAAGAATATATGCTCACAAACTTTGAAGAATCCAATAGCTTGCTAGCATAAACTATGAAGACTCAAACACTATGTGCACACAAATTGTGAAGACTCCAACAACTTGTGTCAACAAATTGTGAAGAGTTCATCAGCTTGCAAGCATAAACTATGAAGACTCCAACAGTTTGCAAGCACAAACTGTGAAGATTCCAACAGCTTGTGAGCACAAAATGTGACGAGTCGAACACTTCGTGAGCACAAACTGTGAAGACTCCAATAGCTTGCGAGCACAAACTATGAAGAGTCCAATAGCTTGGGCGCACAAACTGTCAAGACTCCAATAGCTTACGAACAAAAACCGTGACGACTCCAACAATTTTCGTGCACAAACTGTGAAGAATCTAAGACCTTGCGTGCACAAACTTTGAAGACTCAAACACATTATGCGCATAAACTGTGAAGACTCCAACAACTTATGAGCACAAATTCTAAAGACTGCATCAGCTTGTGAGCACAAAATCTGAAGACTACAATAACTTACGAGCATAAACTCTGAAGACTCCAACAGCTTGCGAGCACAAATTATGAAGACAGCATCAGCTTACGAGCACAAACTATGAAGACTGCAACAACTTACTTCCACAAACTATGAAGACTCCAATAGCTTGCGAGCATAAACAGTGAAGGCTCCAACAATTTGCGTGCATAAACTGTGAAGAATACAACACTTGTGAGCAAAAACTGTGAAGACTCCAACACTCTATGTGCACAACCTATGAAGATTCCAACATCTTCCAAGCACAAATTGTGACAACTCCAACAAGTTGTGCATGAAAACTGTGAAGAATCCAACATCTTGCGAGCATAAACTGTGAAGACTCAAACACTTTGTACTTACAAACTGTAAAGACTCCAACAACTTACAAGAACAAACTAACTGTGAAGACTCCAACAGCTTGTGAGCACAAACTGTGAAGATTTCAACAATTTACGAGCACAAACTATGAAGACTCCAACAAACTGTGAAGAATCCATCAACTTGCGAGCACAAACTGTGAAGACTTAAACACTTTGTGAGCACAAATTGGGAAGTCTCTAATAACTTGCGAGAACAAACTGTGAAGACTCTATCAGCTTGCGAGCACAAACTATGAAGACTTCAATAGCTTGCAAGCACAAACTGTGAAGACTCCAACAATTCGAGCGCACAAACTGTGTAGAATCTAATAACTTGCGAGCACAAACTGTAAAGACTTTAACACTTTGTGCGTAAAAACTATGAGGACTCCAACAACTTGTGAGAACAAATTGTGAAGACTCCAACAGCTTGCGACCAAAAACTATGACTACTCTAAAAATTTTCGCGCACAAACTATGAACACTCGAATAACTTGCAAGAACAAACCGTGAAGACTCCATTAGCTTGCGAGAATAAACTATGAAGACTCCTATAGCTTGCGAGTATAAACTTTTAAGACTCCAACAGCATGTCAGCACAAACTGTAAAGATTCCAACAATTTGCGAGCACAAACTGTGAAAACTCCAACAGCTTGCGAGCACAAACTGTGAAGAATCCAATAGCTTGCGAGCACAAACTGTGAAGACTCAAACACTTTGCGTGCAAAAACTATGAAGACTCCAACAACTTGTAAGAACAAACTGTGAAGACTGCATTAGCTTACGAGCATAAACTATGAAGACTCCTACAATTTGCACACACAAATTGTGAAGACTCCAACTGTGAGACTTGTATCCAAGCCCATACCGTTCCATATGCCCCACGGTCCTCCCGGTTGAATTTTGGCAACCCTCGACCTATATCCGAAGTTTGTACGTGATACTAAGTCTAGTCCTGTAAACCAAAGTCGACTTGACCCGAGACTTATACCCTAGCGACCGCGCCGTCGCCGCGGTTCCAATGCCGCATCTCGCACGCCGGACCGATACTCAGGCCAGGAGATGTGGGCCCGCGTTCGGTTTGAGGAAAACACCACGCGTATGAATTCTGAGAGAATCTTTACAACATGTCACATCAATCAATCAATCCCATCATCACCACATCATGTCAAGTACAACACCATCCCCAAAATCAACTCTCTCTCTCTTACACACCCTTACATGTCAAGTACACATCACTCACTCCTTCACCCATCCCTCCCTCTCTCTCTCTTTACATCCCATCCTCTCTCTCTCTCTCTCATTTCTTCATTTTCAAGCAAGCAACCCAACGTCCATGAGAGCTCCATGAGGGAGCTTTGTGTGGCCCACTTCCTACCACCCATCTCCACTATCCAACCGTCCAATGTCCATCATCCTCCATCAAGATCAAAGCCAAGGAGTTCGGCATTCCGTCGGACCAAGAAAGAGGCCAATAGGTGGGTGATCTACCGTTGATTTTCTATTAGAAGGCTCACTTGTGATGGGACCCATTTTATGTATGTATTGTGATCATGGAGGGCCCATAGTGACGGGGTCCCTCCACCACCATCCGATCTCTCCTTTTTCTCTTTCTCTCTCTTTTCTTTTTTTGTATGGTAATGATGATGATGAGTGTGTGGCCCACCATGATGTTTACATCCAAGCCATCTACCGGTGGACCTCATCCATGTGGGACACACTATGATGTTTATATGCCATCCCAATCATCCATCTAGGACGTAGCCCACCCCACTTGTGTGGGTGGGGCCCTCCTTGATGTATTTATTCTAATCCACCTCGTCCATTCACCCTAATCGGTGTGGCCCACCATGATTTATGTATTTTATCAACGCCGTCCATCTGTTTTATCCAGGCCAAATAGCGGGCCTGGATGATGAGAAAACATAAATATTAGACCGATCCAAAACAGGTGGGCCATGTGGGACCCACCTTGATGACGTATATATCCACACCATCCGTCTAGTGTCCCTGGACGCTAGACGTACAGTGGAGACTAGACTGATGGTGGAGATGGCCAACAGTGAAGTGTGAACGGACAGTGGGGTGTAACTAACAGTGAAGTGTTAATTAACAGTGGGGTGTAGCTAACAGTGAAGTGTGAACTGACGATGGAGTGTACCACCCAACTAACTCTTTTCTTTTCTTTTAAATATAATATAATAAATATTATATATATATATATATTATACCATCAGGTGGGCCACGTCAATGTGGGACCCACCCTGATGTCTGTGTTGTGTCCATACCGTCCAGCGTCCAATGATGCTAGACATCAGCCGAGTAGTGTGAGCAGACAGTGGGGCGTACTACCCAGTTTAAAATAATAATAATAATAATAATAATAATAATAATAATATATCTTGTTAAATGGGAGGGTAGCCCATCACGTGGGACCCACCTCCTTTTTCTTTAAAGAGCTGCACATGGTGCGGCACTTTGCCAGCAGGGTCCGTAGGACCCAATCACGTTGTCCATCCATTGGATGGGCCACACCACATTGCATGTGATGGTGGGACCCACCCCGCGACTGGGATACCCCCTTGATGTATGTCACTGTCCAGGTCGTCCAGGGCCTGGACATTGATATATATATATATTAGTATATATTATATAATATATACATGATGGTGGGCCCTACGTGGGACCCACCTCTGCCCTTTTAGTGCAACCAACTGCATGTACAGCAGCTATATAGCTGCTCCTTTGATGGCAGCAAACCCACAGGCCCCACATTGATGTATGTATTTCTACACCGTCCACTGTTTGGACGGTGGGGCTCACCATGATGCACACGCTGTATCCATACCGTCCAAACATTTTGAGATATCAATTTATGGCATGAACGCAAGGATGAGTCAGATCTAAAGTTCAAGTGGACCCCACCATTTAAATAGTGGACAATGACATCCACCGTTCAAACTTCTAAGGGCTACAGTAGTTTCCAATTAAGCTGATATTTGTTTTTACTTCATCTACCTCTATGTTAACTTACGAATAGGTCGGATCTCAAAAATACATAAGGGTGGCCCCGATTTGATATACATGAGGCCCATTGTTGCGGCCAAATTTGATATACATGAGGCCTATTGGTGCGGCCCGATTTGATATACATGAGGCCCACCTGTTGTGTATTCGAGGTCGATGTGACGTAAATGAAGACCATCATAATTTTATGTGAGGCCTTTGTGTGGGTCGACTGTGATGCATTCGAGGTCCGTGGGCGAGGCCCAATGTGATGTATTCAAGGCCTATTGGTGAGGCCCAATGTGATGTATTCGAGGCCCGTGGGCGAGGCCCAATGTGATGTATTCGAGGCCTGTGGGTGAGGCCCAATGTGATGTATTCGAGGCCTGTGGATGAGACACAATGTGATGTATTCAAGGCCTATAGGCGATGCCCAATGTGATATATTCGAGGCCCGTGGGCGAGGCCCAATGTGATGTATTCAAGGCCCATAAGCGAGGCCCATTGTGATGTATTCGAGGCCCATGCGATGCAGCCCACTTGATGTGTATATGGCCCTTATGTGAGGCCACGAACTCATTATATGTTTTGGCTCTATATGTAGGCCACTCCTTGGGAGCAATGTTGGTTAGATGTCCACATTGATGGGCAATGATGGTTGGATGTCCACATTGTGACCTTCCCTTAGGCCTTGTTAGGCCCATTCTCATAATTCTCTTATGGGTTAACCCAGATAAGTGGGCCCCATTCACCACAGACGGATGGTTTCGCGCTATTGGATCTGATATAACCACGGCCGAGGGCCGATTTTTATATTATGGTGTAATGCCCTGAATTTTGAGGGTCGAGTGGAGGCTCAACTCCCGAGATCCATTGCATCACTTATGCAACATAGATAATGATGATTAAATGTTGTCCGTATTAGTGCATTAAACATGAATGAGATTACACTAAATTAGCATATCGTACTCAATAGACAATTAGATTACGCAAGCAGAAGACTGTGATAAATATATAAAGCATGTAAGTGGTTACAAGTCTCCAGAGTATGAATATGTCACCAGGTTAAATAATTACATGTATAGTTCCAAAATTATACAAAATGATCAAGTATAATGTCCAACTAATTTGTGTCCCTGTAATCCCATCGATGCAACTCCAGGTCTACATAAACCTGCCAGAGAGTTGCATGTAGGAGAACTCCTCGTCATCATAAAAGTCAGGCTCCGCCTCGTAATCCTTGACATCATCTGAAACTAAAACAGGGTCGGTTGGTGTTTTAAAACACCCTCCCAGAGTGGGAGTGAGTGATCAACTCAGTGGAGCTATAAGGCAAAGGTTAACATGTTATCAATTCAGTCAAGCAGTAATGATAAAGTAGTACAATAATCATGTCCTAACTACTCTAGTTAATGCAAGGATGATATGCGATAATGATACATGCCCTCACCTGCACTTCCTTTGCGACATCATCTCACGGTCGCCCATGCTAAACTCCCACTGTACTCACCTCCCACGCCAAAGGCACATGCAATGTGGTGCATGGTCGTGTTAGCCAAGTTCTTAATTTAACCCATTTATACAGCAGATTCATAAAGCCAAGGTACCTCCCTTTATATCATTTACCCAAACAATGATCCATCTAGGGTCGTCAATCTTAGTTAATCACATACAATAGGCGAGTTATAAGGCAACATCACCCCTAATTAAAAAACAGTGGACAGGCAAGTTCAGGTCTCTACGGGATGCTCGTCACCTTGGCGTAGGCCTAGTTTATACTCGAGGTCACTACAGGAAAGGCTCGTCACCTTAGCGTAGGCCGACAGCTCAAATATAGTGTCCCATACCACCGTATTTGGCTCACGAGTTGGGGTTGCTTAATGGACACTACGGGGAGGCTCGTCACCCCAGCGTAGGCCGACAGCTCGACCACGGTGTCCCATACCACCATGCTCGGCTCATGAGTCTTAGCGGATCTCGGTACCAAGGTTAAACAGGCTTTTTCAGTGGTAAGTGGTACCTTAGATTCAAGCAGTAGCGTCCATACATGGTGAACATATATTTGGCCAATCGGGTTACTTGACAAGCTCGACTGGTGCGAGCGCATGCTAAATTAAACGACATGGAGCACATACGCACTCCTTGTGGCCAAACCATTGTCGATAATCACCGTACGACTCGGATTCATCGAACGTATCCGTTGCGGTGAAACTGGTTCGGCCACTAATTCGGGAATCATTACCGATTGTCTGGACTACGTAGTAGTCCCAATCATACTCAGTTGCAATAGGCATTCATATGTGACAGTCAAACAGCATTTAACAACCAAACCACATATAAATCTCATTCAAGCATTTTAACAAACACATAGTGCACATGTTATCACACACAGGCATTTCATACATGAATCACGTAGTCGAATGTAAATTACATGAAGGAATCTATTCATATGGCTAAGATAGTTGAGATTCTCATCTCAACACCCTTAATAAATGCATTTCATCAAATAATCACCCATTCAGACATTTTATCAAACACTTAGACTACACATTTCAAACATACATGTAATGAATTAGTTATAACACATATATGGCAAATCCTTTCATAAAGGAGTTGTCACACATACAACGATCATGTATTCCCAATTAATAATCATGGCAAGAACAAATCAAAATTTCATATTCATTCAAACATTTCAACAAACACATGGAATGCATAGTTAGTAAGCATAGTTCATACATATGTAATATATGGAAAGCATCATATCTAAGGGTATATGGTGGCAATCAAGTCAGTCATAAACCATTACTGACATTGAAAGCCTTAAAAACCATAACCTAAATGTTTATAGTCCGCACCTTTAGTCGGTAAACCCGTATCGAGCTCAGTTTGAACACTACATCTTTGTCTACGGCACAACGGCTACCGATAGCATGAAATAGGTTAGCTATTTTACCGATCTACCTATTTGGATACCTAAAATAGATTAGGTTTAGGATTCCTTACCCAAAAATGGAGTCAGAATCGTCCGTATAGCGACACGAAAGAGGGGATTCAGCACGTGAAGTGGTGGGAATGAATCCCAGCAACAAACCATAACTCTCTCTCACTTCTCCTTACCTTCTTCTTCTCTTTTCTCTCTTCTCTCTCCTAGGGTTTGGAAATTCGTATGGAATGAGAGAGGGGTGGGTTAAGGCCCTTATATAGGCCCAGAACTGAAGTCAATGGCCCTAGGGCCATGGTATACTTAGGTTATAGCCAAAAGACAGCTGTTTCGGGCCAACGGAGCTCATCTGGAGGTCCATTGCTCACCTATGGTATGAAGAAAGTTCCCTGACAATAGATCTATGCTAGGTTAAAGTTCCTGTCCGATCGGATTAGTGGATCGACCATGGAGGACCAGTTTCAGTTCAACGGCTATCGTCACTCGACCAGGGCCACAAGTACACTGACCTGTGTAGGAAAATTTCCCTGATCTGAGGGTGTAGTTGGGTCAGAATCTGACAGTCTGAACCCTTAAATTTAGTCCACAAGCGAACGGCCCAAATCACTTAAGTTTGAGCTCATTTTTCTAAAGATATTCGCGTTTCTCACATGCTTTGCTCCGGGCTCAAGTTGTGCGTTTCTGGATACTATTTGAACTTGATTCCTGTGATGCTTGTCAAGTCCAGTAAAGTGGTCATAACTGTATAGTTTCACGGTAATCGGACTTTCGACGCGTGGTCCAGGTTCGATACGGAGTTTCATGATGCTCCCGAGAGCGACTGGGTTTTGAGATTTACCCTAGGTTTTTAGGTAATGTTGGGTTAGTAATTTTAATGGTTTTGGGTCTTGCAGTTCATATAGAAAGTAGTTCAAGCTAATTCCACTAGTGTTTGAGTTTGGTACTTAATTAATCTTCGTCTAACTACTAAAGGATTCACTCATTAATGATTTCTACCTGAGGTGGTACTCGGGTCTTTGTACAGATTTTTCTAAGACGTTACATATGGTTGATCGGCTATTCATCTATGGATCCCGCCTTATTTATATGCTAATTATCAGTGCCAATTATTGATGCTGATTGTCGGTGCCGATTATCGATACTAATCATCGATTTCGATTCTCGAGGCGAATTTCGATTGTCGAGGCCGATCTCGATTGCTGAGGCCAATTGTCGAAACTCATGTGATGTATATGCAGCTCGTATTTGAGGCCCATTGAGATGTGTATTCAGCCCATGTTTAAGGCCTAATGTAATAAATATGAGGTCTATGTGATGAGGCCCATTGTGATGCATTTAAAGGCCAGGCGATGAAGCTCATTGTGATGTATATTAGGCCCATCATGATGTGTATTAAGCTCTTAAGTAAGGCCCATGGTGTTGTATATTAGGCCCCAATGCGAGGCCATGGGCCCACTATATGTTAAGCTCTATGTGGGCCATTCCTTAGGGGCAATGTTGGTTAAATGTCCACATTGTCGAGGTTGATTGTTGATGCCGGCTATTAATACCGATTATGAGTATGTGACAGCATAGCATCATGATACATGCCCATACGCATCATTTGCATGTTTGTTATGAGATGTGGTTGACCATTACATATGTCATTGGGCAGGTTGTTATGAGACTCCCTGATAGGCAGAGGTTATCTCACATGAGCGCACAGTATGCGCAGGATTGATGTATGACTGAATTGTATGACTCATGCATCTTGCATTATGTCTTATAACTACTGTACGCCCTAATGAGATCAGGGCCATAGCCTCTACAGGCATATAGTCGATGGTTAGACGGGACACCAAAAATGTTTGGTTCCAGCATACGGGCATCATAAATGTCCCTGGGTGAAAATCCCTAAACCTCCGTGGCCAGGAGACGCCCCAACATCGAGACCGAGTGGATATATATGAGTGCATGAGGGCCGTATACCAGTAGGCCGCGTCTCCCACTGTGTCGTGGTCGGTTGGGAGGGGGTGTGACCTTACCTGCTTGAGTGAGGGGGCAATGTTTAGGTTGAGTTTGACTAGCTTAAGGAATGGATCCACTATCAATGAGTCGAGCTCGATATTGGCAGGTGGATAATGAGGTCTCTTCCACTTACCCAGTTGTGCGCTCGGATAGGGGTGGCAAGCTGGCGTAGAGTGTAATAGACCCTGGTGATGATCCCAAAGAGAAACCGTACTGATATGTGGACTTATCGAGTAGGAGTTACATATTCATTCATTCACTATCCACTCGGGTTGGTAGTGCACAACTAATTGTTGTGTACCTTCGTAATGGCAAGGATTTCGG
This sequence comes from Magnolia sinica, assembly GCF_029962835.1. NCBI lineage: Eukaryota > Viridiplantae > Streptophyta > Magnoliopsida > Magnoliales > Magnoliaceae > Magnolia > Magnolia sinica. The sequence goes on along the minus strand of NC_080575.1, from coordinate 59,121,955 downwards.
TTGGGCGCGTAACTAACCTGAGATCAGGAGTTTACCACATTGAGTCTAACTATCCAAATTTAGGTATGGGTCTAGTTTGGATAGAAGTCCCTTCTGATGGACCCCATAGCCTATGATACTACGTACTATCATCCCGACTTCACACTCCAGCTTGATCATTTCATTCGCATCGCATATTGCATTGCAACCTCAACACAGCTGATCTCCGCATTGATCTACATTACTTCATCAGTATATGATATTGGTTTATTATATTTTTGCATCGCATAGCCTGGATAATGACTACCAGAAAAAGGGGCAAAGGCTACGGATAAAAACCGTAGCTAAAGGCTTTTTGCTACGGATCTAGTCCATAGCACGTTCGTAGCTATTAGTGGTGTAGCTAAAGGTCAAAAAACCGATGGCTACAGGTTACATCCGTAGCAATAAAGATCAGTAGCTATGAATAAAAGCCATAGCTATAATTTCTGTAGCAAAATGTACCTACACCTATAGATTAAATCCGTAGTAATAGATATCACTAGCTACGGATAACGGCCGTAGCTATAATTTCTATAGCAAAATATACCTACGACTACAGATACTATCTGTAGCTAAAAGTGGGATGAAATCCGTAGCAATATTCTAAAGTTAGCAATAGCTACGGTTTTCAGAACAAGAGCTACGGCTAAGATCCGTAGCTATTTTAAAAATAAATAAATAAATAAAATTTATAATAATGGTGCCTGTTTCGATTGCAAGAACCTGTTGTCTAAGCTAATATAATTAATGCTGATAGGAATAGTACATAAAATGCAATTAGGAAAAAAATGATGCATTTATTACAAATAGCAATCAAATCATACAATGTACCCACATTCACATTTCTAAATAAACAATACTTCACTTTGCTCAACCTATCATAAGAATTACAACAAAGAAACCTGTTTGAACTTTAGCTTTGACTTCATCTCCAAATACTTCCTATGAAGTTCTTCTATATCCCACTGCATTTGAGTAACTCTTTCCTTTTCAATTAAGATGGCTTGTTGTAGGTTTTGTTTACTTTTCTGCTTAGTACCTTCAAGTTCCACATCTAAATCTTTCACCTAGGTAGGCATGTTACCATTTACGAGAGTTATAAACACAGCAATAACCATGTAAAAGGATTTGAATGACATGGCAAGGAGTCCTGGAATCCAATGGATAACATGTGTAAAGTTTTAATTAATTACAAGGCCTAGATACTGGAGTTATATATGTCAAAGAAGCCTGATTTACAAGAAACTTTGAAGCTAATTAACCCAGGAGCTTGTAATCAGGAAAGAAAATACAACTCACCCCTATTCTATAATTCTTCATACGTTTCAGTTGTCCAGATGTTGATGAAAAGGACATCTTCAAATTCTCAGGTCCAACCTCCAATGTCTCATTTTGTGAAGTATCTGTCACTGACATGTGCCCACTACTTGCTCCTGTATTGTTTAAAGGAGAATTACAATATGTGAATATTGTTATTGCTCATGGTGCTTTTGAATGCAGTATGTAACAAATGACCAGAAAAGCCAAAAAGTATTTAATGAGAAGAATATTGAAAATCCACCTTGTCCCTCATCTTTAGAAATAAAAGATCATTCGTTATCACAATTCAACCAAGATACCTACTTGCTTTTGCAGTCAGCACATTCCCTGTTCCCTGGCAATTTAAGAAGTCCTTCCAATATATCTGCAAATGATGCACCAAATGAAGGAAAAAAAAAAATTAATCCCAAATTATAACAGAAAGAAAGTAGTACATATCTATAGAAGTGAATAAGAAGAGGAACCCAAGTAGAAGAGGTTAAGATGCTTATAAAACTCCATGAACAGGATATGATGATATAGTTCCTCCGTCCCATTCAAAAACAACAATTCAAACAAATGGAGCATGAAAAATTAGGCCAAAATGTGAATATGATATTAAAAAAACTAAGAAGCCCTTCTTCTCCATAGTGATGATGAAACTCAGATATAAATATATGTATATTACAAAAATGTGAGGAAATCCTGACACATGACAAAGTTTTGCACTAAGCTGAGTGAGTCCAAGTCTCGAGTAGTATTGACTCAATACAATAACAAAACACTTAGAACACAACATACACATTAGGTTTTCCCATTGCCAATCTCAAAGTCGTAATTGAAAATTTTCAGTTTTGTGGAAAATAAATAAGGTTTTTAGAGTTATTTTTCTTTTTCTTTCTTTTTTTTTTTTTCCTTTTTAATAACTTTTTTTCTTTTTTTGGTGATAGGAAGAGGAAAAGGAAATAATCCTTAGTCTAGTTTTTTTCTTCTAAATTTCCTTCCTTTATAATGTTTCTCATATAGATTATATATATATATATATATATATATACAGGTTATAGGTTTAGGTTTAGGTTATAGGTTTAGGAATTCGGGTTCGGGTTTGGGTTTAGGTTTAGGTTAAGCTTAAGGTTATAGGTCATTGGTTTAGGTTTAGGTTATAGGTTATAGGTTTAGGTTTAGGGATTTGAGAATAGGTTTAGGTTTAGGTTTAGTTTAGGTTATAGGTTATAGGTTATAGGTTTAGGTTTAGGTTTAGGTTTAGGTTATAGGTTTAGGTTTAGGAGTAGGTTATAAGTAGGTTATAGGTTATAGGTTATAGGTTTGGGTTTAGGTTTAGGTTATAATTTATAGGTTTAGGTTATAGGTTTTGATTTAGGTTATAGGTTTAGGAATTCGGGTTCGAGTTTGAGTTCGGGTTTAGGTTTAGGGTTATAGGTTTAGGTTTAGTTTATAGGTTATAGGTTATAGGTTTTGGTTTAGGTTAAAGGTTTAGGTTTAGTTTATAGGTTTAGGTTTAGGCTATGGGTTATAGGTTTAGGTTAAGGTTATAGGTTTAGGTTTAGGTTTAGGGATTTGAGAATAGGTTTAGGTTTAGGTTTAGGAATTCAGGTTCGGGTTCGGGTTTAGATTTAGGTTTTCAAGTTTAGGTTTAGGGTTAGGAAATCACTATACCCACTATAAATATATGTAGTTTATCTACACCGTCCATCTGCTTTTCCAGATCATTTAAGGGGTTGAAACCAAAATTTATTCATATCCAAAACTTAGGTGGACCATACCACAAGAAACAGTGGGTATAATGATTTCCATCATTGAAACATTTCTAGGGCCTGTAGTGATGTTTATTTAACATCCAACCTGTTCACAAGATCACACAGACAATGATGAAGGGAAAAAAATTAATATGAGCGGTTCCCACCTTCCAGAGACCCCCGCTCAACATCCGGATAGCTCTAACGCATATCTGTATCTGCTTCATCAATTTCAAGATAATACATAAACACGGGCCTGTCCAAATGGCCAGGCTACCCATATTGCTGTCCATAGAAAATGGACAACTTCATTATGATCATAACAGCGGTTCCCACCTTCCAGGGACCCTCGCTCAACATCTGGATAGTTTCGACGCAATACAGAAACAAACTAATTAGGAACTTACAACAACAAAAGGTACCAAGTCTTTGGTCCGGGGATGATCCATAATAAAAGGTACCATTTACCATTCACCTGCTAATCTGTGGGTCCCACCAACTACTAAAATTGTCTAGTTGTGGTGTTTTCTTCATAGTGACACGTTTACTATAGGTCCCAGTGATGCACGTTTACTGTAGGAATTAATGCTAGGATTAATCAACTCATCTAAGCTAATACAATTAATGTTATAGGAATAGTACATAAAATTGTCACCTGCTGTGATTAATTGAAATGGCCTAGCTATACGTCCTAGAGGGGGGGTGAATAAGATGATGCCAAAATAAAACTTTAACAGCGGAATAAATGAATATGATAACCAAATAAAATAAATCAATTCACAATACTGAAATAAAAGCAACCTCAATAAACAAGAATTGAGAGGTTGATACGAATTCAGTTCTAAGGACAACCTTACACCATAAAAACCAAGGGTTTATGGCAGGACAACCTTATTTCTAGAACGTCCTTTGTATCAAAAACTCAAATCGGAGAGGAATAAATAAATAGAAAAGAATTGAAATAAATTGCAGGAATTTAAATATAAATTATTACAACATTCCCACTATGCTTGAAATGTAAATTTTACAACATTCACATCCACACATACATTCCACAAAACAAAATGATAAAAGATATAAAACTTAAGCAAGCATTCAAACCACAAGACAAAGAATTATAGTGGTTCACCTGTGTGTACACCAACTGTTCAACAACAGCCACACAGAATGCTACTTCACTCCTAATATCCTCACACAGGGGATATTAGCGTTCACTAACAAAATAGGTTTCACAGGTTCACCTAAAACCTTCACAATTGTGTCTTTTTAACTTGGGCTTACACAATCCAAAAACCCACACTTTCTAAGTTTTCTGGCTCTCCTCAGATAACCACACAATGAGATTTTTCTGGCGAATCTCAAATAAAAACCAAAAGAATGTAAATTATATAAAAGTAAAATACCTGGATTTCTCCTTTTTGTAGTAGCCCGGTAGAACCAATCGGAGTAAATGTTCGAATCAACGTTCAATGTCTAATACTCACTTTACAATGGTTCTAAGTTCTAATTGATTTTAAATTAAATCAAATAGGCTTAGCTCTATTTGATTTTGATTCCAAGAAGAAGGAATACAGCAATTCCTCTTTTCAAATAAGATTGGAATATAGGAATAAAATCAAATAAGAAAAGCTAATAAAAAGAATATTAAATATGCACAATGTAGCTTAAAATGATCAAACTTATCTCAGAGTGGAGGCTTGAATTTTCTTGAAATTAATCGATGAAAAAACTCTGAAATTCGTGTTCGATTTATAGATGAAAAGATCACATCTACGACTGGTCTTAGGAACCCTTCGACTGGTCGTAGCTTCAACGGCATTTTGAATTTTTAAGTGCGATCTTTGAAAATAGTTCTACGACTAGTCTTAGGATTTCTACAACTAGTCTTAGACCACCTACGACTGGTCGTAGCAGACCCAGGACTGGTCGTTGACAACCAGGCTTGGTTGCTGGAGTTTGAGTCATAGTTTTAGGACTGGTCGAAGGTCAAGTTGTGACCTCCCTACGACCGGTCGAACAGTCTCTAGGACTAGTCATAGAGTAACCAAAAAATTCTGAAAATCTTCAACAACTTAAGACTGGTCATGAAATTTCTTGGACTGGTCGAACCAGTGCTAAGACTAGTCGAACATGGTCCAGGACTAGTCTTAGAACAGACCAATTCATATAAATAGATTCATTTTGAATTATGTATATAAAATGACCTACCCTAAGGTCAATTTAAGGTCTATCATCCCTGGATCATTAACTATGAACATTGAACTTCATTCTTTTCAGTAATGGTTGACCTTTAAACCTTATGAAGCTTGAGATCTCTACTTAATGTAGCTTGATCTTGAGATCTTCTAAAGCTTGAACTTAAACTTCATCTTGAGTTGTACTTGAGTCTTGAAATGTACTTAAGTCTTGAAATGTACTCTTCTTATCGATGTAGCTTTGAACATTGATGCTTAAAGCACATGACTTTACATTTCTTGAAGTAGAGCACCATACATGTCTTGAACCATTGAGATGCAGTGTCTTGATCATATATATATCAATGTACAAACACAAGACACAGATAGAGGTTTTGGCACAACAAAATTTGACAATCAAAGGAGCATGAGACCATAGCACTTAGAATCTCCCCCTTTGTCAAATTTGTGACAAAACACACTCATATAAAAATAAGAGAAGCACCACATGCATAATAAAGAATCATGCACCAGTTGTTATAAACTAGCAAGTACACAACATTCATCTATACTTACTCCCCCTGAGTAGCAGCACACATCTGAAAAATATAATGATGATTATAGTACTACTCATATCCATAAGCAATCAAACCAAAAGCTTCCAAAAGAGCTTCAAAAAGCCTTCTCTCCCTTTTTGTCACAAAATAACAAAGGAAGAAACAATGTAAAGAATTAAAAGATGGAGTAATAGATGGATTTAATCGACAATATATAAGCAAATGAAAGTTCACAATCCATTTACCAGTTTAACTAAAAAGTCAGCAAACCAACTAAAGTGCACAATCTAACATAAGTATGAAAGTTAATACATACCAAGAATTAAAATCATTCAATCAGATCCTGAAGATGGAGCAGGAATGGTAGGATCAAGTTTATGCATCCCCTTGTTCAAGCGCCTAAGATACTTGCGCATATATTTAAACTGAAGATCATGGGCAACATTCATATTCTCTACCTTCTCCTCTAGAGCACGAAGACGAGCATCAAACTCAGATGGCTCATAGTCAGGATCATTTCCAGAATCTGAATCAAGTTCATCAAAAATATCATTCATATCAACATCATTAGGAAGATTGCCAGCATCTTCCGCTTCATTCCCAGCTTCAGTACCACTACCACCAACATCCACTTGGCCAGGAGCCAATCCTAATTTCATCTTGTTAATATTTGTATTGTTAAAAATAAGATGATGAATAGGGGCCTCTCCAACAGGCATAGCCACGAGCATGTGAGTAGCTAAAATAGTCATATAAGATAGGCAAATGGAAGATCACTATGACCACAATGGATTCGAAATTGAATGATGAAATGACAAATTAAAGAAGGTAGACAGATCTTTACACCAGTAATGACACAATGCAAAACATGAACCATAAAGGCAGTTAGTTCTATTTTGTTGCCAGACAGTGGATACAGATTTGAGATAAAGATTCTATGAAGAACCCTGTATCTGGGTAATAAATACCTTAAGGAGAGCGCATTTCCTTTATGGGTCCATTGCACTTCCATATTACATAAATCTCTAGTGAGCATCTATTTTTCTGATTCAGAGGATTTTTCAGATAATGTATGAATGGGAATACCCTCATCATTAATAGAGATTTCCATGAGACCAGCTATTAAATATCGATCTACTTCAAATAGACCTTCTCTAGTATCAATTTTAAACGTTAAATTCTCATATGAAAAATCAGAGATGCATGCTAACATGGATTAAGCAATAGACTGGTATGCAGGCCCACCCCAATGTAAGATGTTATCCCAACCTACAGATTAGAGTAGAGGTAGGATACCAAAATGAGCAATGTGGTTAAGATCAACTGGATGTTCAACGATGACATTGCGCATACGCAAATCCCGTACATCGGATGGATCATTTTCTGGACCGAAGATGGCGTTGTGTGATAGGAGTTGATCTAGAAGAAGATGGGCCATGGGAAGATTTCTTTTTCCCTTTGGGATCCATTTGCAATACCAAATACAAGAAAACAACTAGATTCAAAAAATATGGAATGGGTTTTGATAGATCAGATTTTTGAAAAGAAGAACCCCAATCTTGCACTGAAAGACCAAATAAAGTGCACAAGAGTGAAAAATGAGATACAATAAGCAAGATTCTACAAGAAAAATACAAAAGAACCACTAACCTTAAAGGAAAATGATGGGGGGTTCGACCGGTCGGGCTTAGGCTCGTTGGAGAGTGAAATGGAAATGAAGAAGAAGAAGCTTTTCCCCAATTTAAAGTGATTTCACGAGTTCCACAACTGGTCGTGGATATACACGACCGGTCGTACTAAGACTGGTCGTGTATACTCACGACTGGTCGAGCACTAGCCAAAAATTACATTTTAAAATTCAACCAAAAAGATAAATAAACATATATATATATAATATGAAACAATAATGCAAGAATATTCAATTTAAATTGCACATACCAAGATCAAACTTTAATTTATTAAACCTACTTTTGTCAAGCGGTTTAGTAAAAATATCCGCAAGTTGAGTCTCAGTAGGAATATATTCCAAAGATATTATTTTTTCTTCCACTAATTCACAAATGTAATGATACCTAATGTCAATGTGCTTAGTACGTGAATGCTGGATCGGGTTTTTAGATATATTTATTGCACTGGAATTATCGCAATATAAAACCATTAAGTCCTGTGTAATTCCATAATCGCTTAACATGCGTTTCATCCAAACAAGCTGAGTACATGCATTTTCAGCTGTAATGTATTCAGCCTCAGCAGTTGAGAGCGATATAGAACTTTACTTCTTGCTAAACTAAGAAACCAAGCAATTTTCAATATAAAAACAACCACCACTAGTTGATTTTCTATCATCAATATTGACAGCCCAATCAGCATCTTAGTACCCAGCCAACTAAACACTAGTATCATATGGATACCAAAGACCCAAATGCACAGAACTTGCAACATATCTAATAATCCACTTAACAGCAATTAAATGAGATTCTTTAGGATTAGATTGATATCTTGCACAAATACCAACACTGAAAGCTATATCAGGTCTACTAGCAGTTAAATAAAGCAAACTGCCAATCATGCTTCGATACAATTTAGGATCTACATCTTTACCTGTAGAGTCTTTTAAGAGTCTTAAAGATGTACTCATGGGAGTATCAAAATTTTTACCATTCTCAAATCCGAACCTTTTAATCAAGTTCAAAGCATACTTGGTTTGAGAAATAAAAATTCCATCAGGTTGTTGTTTTACATGCAACCCTAGGAAATAATATAATTCCCCAACCATGCTCAACTCGAACTTAGATTTCATTAAATCTGCAAACTCAATAGTCATGTTAGTACAAGTTGATCCATAAATAATATCATTAACATAGATCTGAACCATTAAAATATCATTATTGTTTTTCTTAATAAAAAGCGTCTTATCTACACTGCCCATTTAAAAATTATGACTGAGTAAAAACTTAGTCAATTTCTCATACCATGCTCTGGGAGCTTATTTTAAACCATAGAGAGCCTTTTTAAGACGGTATACATGATCAGTAAACTTAGAGTCTTCAAACCCTATAGGTTGTTCAACATATACCTCTTCATGTAAATCACCATTCAAAAAAGCACTCTTTACATCCATTTGATAAATCTTAAATTTTTTATAGCATGCAATGGATATAAAAAGTCTGATTAATTCAAGGCGAGCAACTGGGGCAAAGGTTTCATCATAATCGATGCCTTCAATTTAAGTGTACCCTTGTATAACCAGTCTTGCCTTGTTTTGAATTATATTTCCAAGTTCATCAGACTTATTTTTAAAAATCCACTTTGTTTCGATAATGTGTTTATCTTTAGGTCTAGGAACGAGATACCAGACATCATTACGAACAAATTGATTAAGTTCTTCTTGTATGGCAACTATCCAGTTTTCGTCAGAAAGAGCTTCTTTTACGTTCACCGGTTCTATCTGGGAAGTAAAGCACACGTAATTACATATGTCTTCTAATTTTCTACGAGTGCTTACACCAGTGAGAGGGTTTTCAAGAATTTGAGTGGTTGGATGATCTTTGACAGTCCTCAGTTCAGAGTTTTCTTGATTTGATGAAGTATCTGATTTGTCAATTAAAATAACTTCATCATTATCTGAACTTGGGGCAGGTGTATTCAATTGATCATCAATGACCACATTAATGGACTCTTGAATCACACCGGTCCTGTTGTTCAGTACACGATATGCATGACTGTTTAAAGAGTATCCTAAAAAGATCCCTTCATCACTCTTAGTGTCAAACTTTTCCAAATTTTCACGGTCACGTAAAATATAGCACTTGCTGCCAAAAACTCAAAATTATTTAACAGTAGGCTTCTTATCAAACCATAGTTCGTAAGCTGTTTTATTATTAGATTTACAAGTATAAACCCGGTTAATAATATAGCAGGCGGTATTCACTGCTTCAGCCAAAGATTTCTAAGGAGCTTCATATTATTTAACATTACGTTTCCCATTTCTTGAAGCACTTTATTTTTCCTCTCCACAATTCCATTTTGTTATGGTGTTTTGGGGGTAGAGAATTCATGCGATATTCCCTGATCACTACAAAACTTTTTGAAACTGCTATTTTCGAACTCAAATCCATGATCACTACGGATCTTACAAACTTGAGAACATTTTTCAGTCAGGATCCGTTTGATGATCTTTTTCACTTCATCAAGGGTTTCTAATTTATCTCTTAAGAAAGCTACCCAAGTGAATCTGGTAAAATCATCCACAATTATCAGGATGTATTTTTTTTCACCTCGACTCTCCGTCCTTGTAGGTCCTATAAGATCCATGTGGAGTAGCTCGAGTGGTCTTAATGTGGCATTGGAGTTCACCTTTTTGTGAGAGCTCCTTGTTTGCTTGCCATACTGGCATTCACCACATATTTTGTCTACTTTTTGTAATTTAGGTAGACCTCTTATTAGTTCTCCTTTGCTCAATCTGTATAAATTCCGGTAGTGTACATGTTCAAGGCGTTTATGCCATAATTCTGTCTCATCGGTATGGACCATGTAGCACTGTTGATTAGATGAGCTACCATCACTTACAATATAGCAGTTTTCAGAAGTTCTGCGACCAGTTAATATTACAGAACCCATTTTGTTTATGATTTCACAACCTTGATTGGAAAATTTCACACTATGGTTGTTATCGTATATTTGGGATATGCTTAACAGGTTGTGTTTTAGCCCCTCAACATATAAAACATTCTTAAATAAGGGAAGATTATATAGTTAAACTGTACCTTGGCCAATTATTTTGCAATTGCTTCCATCACCAAAAGTAACTGACCCATCAGTCATATCTTTAAGATCAGTGAATAAAGCCTTGTTGCCTGTCATATGCCTGGAGCATCCACTATCTAGGTACCACTTTGAATGGCTTATAGCTTTGAAAGCGGTGTGGGCAACTAAGCAGGTAACCTTAGTAACCCATTTCAGAACTATTTTGGGTTTAGGAGTATAGTTGGTCTTCTTCTGTCTGTTGTTATAAGAATGACCTACTGAGTTAGATTTTAAGAGCTCCTTGAGTAAATCAACTATCTTTTCAGCTAGTGGGTTTCTGTTCTGATTTTTGAAGTTGACAAAGCTGGTTTTAGGTTTTTGAAAAGCTTTTGTATTTTTAGAAAAACCTTGACTAGTATTTCTCCCTATTGAGTTAGAGGACTCTCCTTTCACAAACTTAGGAGTAGTATACTTTTGTTTAGGAGGAACATTTTTATCCTAGCCCAACCCGGATCTGTCGCCACATTTTCTAGATCTGGATAAAAGTTTTTCTAACTTTGGATCTCCTTGGGCATACCTCCATGTATCTTTTAAACTCATAACAGAAGATACTTCATTTTTAAGTTTCTCATTTTCAGATTCCAGATTTTCAATCAGGGAGGTTTTGAATTCTAAATCGCATTTTGATTTTTCAAAACAATCTGAAATTTGAGATTTTTCTAAATCAAGAGATTCAAAACATTCTTTGAGTTTAAAAAAACTTTTCTTTTTGAAGTTTAAGTTTGACAGCAATTTTACAACTTTCCTTGTATAAGGCATTGTAAGCGTCTTAAAGGTCATCTTCATTTCATAATCACTATTCAGATTTTCTTCTCTAGTTGATTCATCATGATCTGAAAAAAGTGAATTTGGCTAGAGTCATAAGGGCTTTAACTTCACTGTCCGACTCGATTTCAGAATCTTCTGATTCAGAAGAAGCTTCAGAATCAGATGATTCATCCCAAGTAGCCAATATACCCTTCTTTTTGGGTTTGTCCTTTTTAGGACATTTGTTTGCTAAATGCCCATATTCTTGGCAGTTGTAACATTGACTATCTTTCAAAGACTTCCAAGTTTTAGATTTAGGTTTTGATCTTTTTCTTGTCATTTGATTTTTGAAAATCAACCCTCTTTTTACTCTTGAAAATCTTGTAAAACTTTTTCGCTAAAAGAGCCATATCATCTTCAGAATCAGAGTTTTCTTGAGAAATACATTTAGAGGATTTAAGAGCGATAGACTTATTTTTAGGAGCTTTAAAGTTTAACTCATATGTTTGTAAAGAACCAACTAGTTCTTCTACCCTCATATTATCCGTATCACGAAGTTCCTGGATCGTGGTTACCTTAAAGTTGAACCGTTCAGGAAGTGAGCGCAGTATCCTTGCACACACTTTACTTTCTGGGATTTTATCGCCAAGACCCCACATTGAGTTTACAATGTCATTTAATTTTGTGTAAAAGTCCATAAACATTTCATTTTCCTCCATATGAATTTCTTCAAATTTGGTTGTGAGGAGTTGGACTTTAGATTTTTTGACAATTGTAGTACCCTCGTGTGTCATTTCTAATATATCCCAGGCTTGCTTTGCAGTATCATAGGATATGATTCTTTTGAACTCATCCGGTGATAGTGCGCAAGTGATTACATTTAGTGCTTTTACATTGGCACTACTCTCATTTTTCTGAAGAGTGGTCCATGAGAAATACGGTGTTACTCTCATTGATTTTGAACCATCGATACCAGTCACTTCAGTGGTAGGTGGGTTACAATCAGTCACTATGGCTTGCCACACACTCTCATCCATTGATTTTAGGAAGATCCTCATTCTGGCTTTCCAATAGGCATAGTTGGAGTCATCAAAGGGTGGAGGCCTAGTGACTGATAGGCTATCAAAATTTGACATCTTTTAAATAGCTTAGATCGTTAGCTCAGAAAATAAATCTAAATAAAAAGCAATAAGAGCGAGCTATTAAGCTCTGATACCACTTGAAATGGCCTGGCTATACGTCCTAGAGGGGAGGTGAATAGGATGATGCCAAAATAAAACTTTAACAGCGGAATAAACGAATATGATAACCAAATAAAATAAATCAATTTACAACGCTAAAATAAAAGCAACCTCAATAAACAAGAATTGAGAGGTTGATACGAATTCAGTTCTAAGGACAACCTTACACCATAAAAACCAAGGGTTTATGGCAGGACAACCTTATTTCTAGAACGTCCTTTGTATCAAAAACTCAAACCGGAGAGGAATAAATAAATAGTAAGGAATTGAAATAAATTGTAGGAATTTAAATCTAAATTATTACAACATTCCCACTATGCTTGAAATGTAAATTTTACAACATTCACATCCACACATACATTTCACAAAACTGAATGATAAAAGATATAAAACTTAAGCAAGCATTCAAACCACAAGACAAAGAATTATAGTGGTTCGCCTGTGTGTACACCAACTATTCAACAACAGCCACACAGAATGCTACTCCACTCCTAATATCCTCACACAGGAGATATTAGCGTTCACTAACAAAATAGGTTTCACAGGTTCACCTGAAACCTTCACAATTGTGTCTTTTTAACTTGGGCTTACACAATCCAAAAACCCACACTTTCTAAGTTTTCTGGCTCTCCTCAAATAACCACACAATGAGATTTTTCTGCAAATCTCAGACAAAAACCAAAAGAATGTAAATTACATAAAAGTAAAATACCTGGATTTCTCCTTTTTGTAGTAGCCCGGTAGAACCAATCGGAGTAGATGTTCGAATCAATGTTCAATGTCCAATACTCACTTTACAATGGTTCTAAGTTCTAATTGATTTTAAATTAAATCAAATGGGCTTAGCTCTATTTGATTTTGATTCCAAGAAGAAGGAATACAACAATTCCTCTTTTCAAATAAGATTGGAATATAGGAATAAAATTAAATAAGAAAAGCTAACAAAAAGAATATTAAATATGCACAATGTAGCTTAAAATGAACAAACTTATCTTAGAGTGGAGGCTTGAATTTTCTTGAAATTAATCGATGAAAAAACTCTGAAAATCGTGTTCAATTTATAGATGAAAAGATCACATCTACGACTGGTCTTAGGAACCCTTCGACTGGTCGTAGCTTCAACGGCATTTTGAATTTTTAAGCACGATCTTTGAAAACAGTTCTACGACTAGTATTAGGATTTCTACGACTGGTCTTAGACCACCTACGACTGGTCGTAGCAGACCCAGGACTGGTCGTAGACAACCAGGCTTAGTTGCTGGAGTTTGAGTCGTAGTTCTAGGACTGGTAGAAGGTCGAGTCGTGACCTCCCTACGACCGGTTGAACAGTCTCCAGGACTGGTCGTAGAGTAACCAAAAAATTTCAAAAATCTTCAACAACTTAGGACTGGTCGTGGAATTTCTTGCACTGGTCGAACCAATGCTAGGACTAGTCGAACAAGGTCCAAGACTAGTCTTAGAACTGACCAATTTATATAAATAGATTCATTTTAAATTATGTATATAAAATGACCTACCCTAAGGTCAATCTAAGGTCTATCATACCTGGATCATTAAGTATGAACATTGAACTTCATTCTTTTCAGATAATGGTTGACCTTTGAACCTTATGAAGCTTGAGATCTCTACTTGATATAGCTTGATTTGAGATCTTCGAAATCTTGAACTTAAACTTCATCTTGAGTTGTACTTGAGTCTTGAAATGTACTTAAGTCTTGAAATGTACTCTTCTTATCGATGTAGCTCTGAACATTGATGCTTAAAGTACATGACTTTACATTTCTTGAAGCAGAGCACCGTACATGTCTTGAACCATTGTGATGCAGTGTCTTGATGATATATATATATATATCAATGTACAAACACAAGACACAGATAGAGGTTTTGGCACAACAAAATTTGACAATCAAAGGAGCATGAGACCATAGCACTTACATTAATTAACTCATCTAAGCTAATACAATTAATGTTATAGGAATAGTACATAAAATGCAATCAGGGAAAAAATGATACATTTATTATAAATAGCAATCAAATCATACAATGCATCCTACATTCACATGTGAATGCTAGGATTTTTGGAAAATACTTCCAATGTATTTTGTCAATTTCCTTGAAAATCAAGTGGTCGTTTGTTCTTACCCACAAGATAAAAGTACCCTCTTTTTTGTGGGAAGTATTAAAGAAGTCATGAATTGTGAAGTACTATTTAGGACCAACAGAATATGCGAAAATTGATAGGACCAACAAAATTGATAGGACCAGTAACCTTTCTTGAGTTATAGGAACATATGTATGCTCACCCTTATAACAAACTTCCATTACAAATACTTCACATTGTCATCCCCATGTACATCTAAACAAGCAGCTGCTAAAATCAACAATTCTTCTAAACAAGCAGCTGCACCCTGCATATTTTAGGCAAGAGAAAGAAACCCGAGACATCACATACAATTACCATGCATTGTCAGAGAACTACTGTGACTAAACCCAGTAGCAAAAGAAAACATTAAAACAAGTTGTACTCATCATCAAATGATTATAGTAAGGCATCTCCTAACAAAGCTATGTGTGATTTTGAAAATTTGGAGTCAAATACCTTCATTATTTGAAGTTCAACACTTCAAATTTTACCTGTCATAGGATTCAGGTCTGGTGTATGCTTGGATTACCTAGTTATATTTCTCTCTTGGGTTATCAGCAATTTATCATGGTGGGTATCCTTCATGCTCCCACACTTCCCAAAAATCTCAAGCAATTTATTACCACAGGTATTGAACACAACAGTGATTTGGCTTAGACTCAAATGGTACCTAAGTTCCACATTTAGGTGCTCCCACTTTTAAGGGTGGATGCGAGCACAAACTGTGAAGACTCCAACAACTTGCACGCATAAACTGTGAAGACTCCAACAGCTTGCAACCAAAAACTGTGACTACTCCAACAATTTGTGCGCATAAACTATGAAGAATCCAACAGCTTGCAAGCACAAACTGTGAAGACTCAAACACTTCGTGTGCACAAACTGTGAAGACTCCAATAACTTGCGAGAACAAACTATGAAGACTCCATCAGCTTACGAGCCCAAAATATGAAGACTCTAATAGGTTGTGAGCACCAACTGTGAAAACTCCATTAGCTTGCAAGAACAAATTGTGAAGACTCTAACAACTCGCAAGCACAAACTATGAAGACTCCAACAGCTTACGAGCACAAACTATGAAGACTCCAACAATTCGCACGCCTGTGAAGAATCCAATAGCCTGCGAGCACAAACTGTAAATACTCAAACACTTTGCGCTTATAAACTATGAAGTCTCCAACAACTTGTGAGAACAAACTATGAAGACTGCACTGCGTGCGAGCACAAACTATGAAGACTTCAACAGCTTGCGAGCACAAACAATGAAGACTCCAACAGCTTGCGACCACAAGCTGTGAAGGCTCCAACAATTTGTGTGCACAAATTGAGAAGAATCCAACATCTTACGAGCATAAACTATGAAGACTCAAACATTTTGTGTGCACAAACTGTAAAGACTCCAACAACTTGCGAGAACAAACTATGAAGACTGCATCAGCTTGGAAGCTCAAACTATGAAGACTTCAAAAGCTTGTAAGCACAAATGGTGAAGATCCAACATCTTGCGAGCATAAACTGTGAAGACTCCGATAGCTTGCGAGTAGATACTATGAAGACTCCAACAACTTGCGAGCACAAACAATGAAGACTCCAACTGCTTGCAAGCATAAACTATGAAGACTCCAATAGCTTGCGAGATGATACTTTGAAGTCTCCAACACTCTGTGCGCACAACTAATGAAGACTCCAACAGCTTACGAGCACAAATTGTGACAATTCCAACAAGTTGCGCTTGAAAACTATGAATCCTCCAACAGCTTACGAGCACAAACTGTGAAGACTCCAACAGCTTGCGACTAAAAACTGTGGAGACTCCAAAATTTACGTGCACAAACTATAAAGAATCCAACATCATGCGAGCACAAATTGTGAATACTCAAACACTTTGTGCGCACAAACTGTGGAGACTCCAAGAACTTGCGAGAACAAACTGTGAAGACTCCATCAGCTTTCAAGCACTAACTATGAAGACTCCAACAGCTTACGAGTACAAACTGTGAAGACCCAAACAATTTGTGTGCACAAACTGTGAAGAATCCAACAGCATGCAAGCACAAACTGTGAAGACACCAATATCTTGTGAGAACAACTGTGAAGACTCCAACAGCTTGCGAGCATAAACTATGAAGACTCTAACAGCTTACGAATGTTTCAAGAAGAAACGAATGCGTTTGATTTGTGGGATTCATTCAATGATAACAAAGAAAGAATGAGAGAACATTGATCACAAAATATCTTATTCTAAGTTCGTTTACATCCTCAGATTGCCTTGATTCTAAAAACAGAGTACAATCAATCAAAGCAATGAATGAAAGAGAAGACAGCCCGATGGCGATTTTGGCAGCATTTCAATGCTTTTGATGTTCATCGCAAAGGCTGATCGGTTGTACAAACTTAAAACCCTTGATTTGGTCATGCGATAGGTTCTGATCATCCTTCCAGTCATACGGACGGACTCTCTTTCTCCTGGAACTCTTTCTCTATGCTTCACATTTCTCTTTCAACTGTGAGATTCTTGAGACCCTCCATCATAAGTGGGGCACACAAGCTTTAACCAAGGTGGAGTGCACAAGGTTTACTTCAAGATAGACTTCCATGGAGAATGATACACAATGCTTGCATTAAGACAAGAGAGTGTGGAATATGGTGTAAGAGGCTTCTGTCTGGACAATCTTGCTTCTATCTGGACAAGCTTCCTTTTAAAGTGGCGCAAAGAGGCTTCCATTAAGACATGAAAAGCCCTGCACTAAGACAGCTTCCTCACAAAGTGGCGCATGGAGCTTCCTCTTGGACATGCCTCCACACAAAGTGGCGCATGGAGCTTCTTGGCAGAAATGGTTGCGCAGACTTGCGCAAAGGGTTTTTTACGGAAGTGGTTGCGCGGGTTTGTGCAAAGGGTTTTCTTTGCAGAAGTGGTTGCGTGGATTCGCGCAAAGGGTTCTTCAGGACATAAAAAACCTTTTGTTTGGACATTGTTCCACATGAAGTGGCGCATAAGGCAGGCCTTAGGACATAGTTCCTTTAGAAGTGGGGCAAAAAACCATTTGTCTAAAGAGATTGTGCCGATGCGTGCAAGGAGGTTTTTCTCAAGAGACGTTTGTGTGGATAGGCACAAGGAGACTCTTCTCCAGAGGGCTTTGCACAGATAGGTGCAAGGAGACTTTTCTCCAGAGGGCTTTTGCATGGATAAGTGCAAGTGCTTCTCCACAAAAAGAAGCTCAGGGGCTTTATTCCAGGACATGCTCTACAAGAAGTGGCACAAAGACCCTCTTTCAGGGGATTGCGAGGTTCTGTGCAAAGGCTTCTCTAGGGGGTTTTATGCAGTTCCGCGCAAGAGGGCTTCCTTTCTCTCTTCCTTTCTTCTCTTCACTTCTCTTCACTTCTTGTCCTCCTTTCTTCTTGTTTTCCAACCAACAACCCCCTAAATGAGGCATGGGGAGGGGTGTTTATAGGCATCCCAGGCCCCTCACTCTTTAAATAGTGGTGATTACCACCACTTCTTTTTTCACACAACATCCAACCTTCTTCCTTAAATAGTGGTGTTCACCAATCTCTCCCTTAAATAGTGGTGTACAACCACTTCTTCCTCCATATAAGGCAACACCCATCCACTCCTTTTTACCAAAATATCCTCATCCACTCCTTTTTACCAAAATACCCCAATTCACTCCTTTTTACCATAATCCCCCATTCACTCCTTTTTATCAAAATACCCCCATTCACTCCTTTTTACCAAAATAAGGAGTGCATAACCCTGGAAAGGATTCGAACCATGGAATTCTCTAACCAATGCAATGGACATGCAATGAGATGAAATATTTTTTGTGTGTCAATAGATGCCCCCTCGATCCTTCTTTAATTGATTCATGAAATCAAATGGAGGATCGATCTTCTTCCAATCGAAGAACTGAATGAACTGCAACTGAAGGATGATTGGATGATCATGCTTGTATGGAAGACTGAATAATCATACTTGACCAAAAGATCAAACGATTACGCTCGAACGGAAGACTTGAATGATCGCGTTCGAATGGAAGACTGAATGATTGCGCTTGAACAGAAGACTTGAATGATCGTGTTCAAACAGAAGACTTGAATGATTGTATTCGAATGGAAGACTTGAATGATCGCGTTTGAACGGAAGACTTGAATGATCGCGTTCGAACGGAAGACTTGAATGATCGCGTTCGAATAGAAGACTTGAATGATCGCGTTCAAACGGAAGACTTGAATGATCGTGTTCGAATGGAAACTTGAATGATCACGTTCGAACGGAAGACTGAATAATCGTGTTCGAACGGAAGACTTGAATGATCGCGTTCGAACGAAAGACTTGAATGATCGCATTCGAACGGAAGACTGAATGATCACGTTCGAACGGAAGACTTGAATGATCACGTTCGTTTGGAAGAATTGAATGATCGTGTTTGAACGGAAGACTCTAATGATCGTGTTCGAACGGAAGACTTGAATGATCGCGATCGATCGGAAGACTTGAATGATTCCGTTCAAACGGAAAACTTGAATGCCCCTAGCCAGCAGTGTCAAGGAGATGTTTCACTAGAGAGCATAAAATTCTCTTTTCATCGATACCTGTCACTGTAACAGCTGTGACAACTTCGTCTCTAAGTATCTTGGTTAGAGAACTATCTTTTAATGCTGCTGGTACTGCAATAGTCTCTTTGATTAACTCCGGCAACTCTTCCTTTGAACTCTCTGTCTAGGGAGTTGTTATTTAATGTTTCTCCTGCTGCAACAACTCTTTCGATTGTCTCCTTAATTCATGATCTGCATAACTCAAGCTTTCGAATGATAGTTTTTCCTGCCAAATTAACCAGAATCAGTATCTCAAGACATTATAATTTTCCAATTTAGCTTTATGAAGTATTGATAATTTTGAAATATATTGAAAGCTTCTTCTCTTTTTTAAGCTGATTGCAATATTCACAATATGATAATGATTTAATTATTTCATCTTTGTGCTTGTCATCATGTTTCACATTTGTTGCATTCTTTGCTCATTATATCATGCTTTTAGAGATGTCATTTCCAACTCCAAAGGTCCGACGCTGAGTCTTTTGTTGAGTCTTTTCTAGTTTGTGCTCCTTGGCATTTTTCATAGACTTTTCCTTGGATCTTTACTAATTCTGAAAAATAGATAAGACTTCTTTTCAATTTTTATTTAATAACTTTCCAAAGGTCATAGAAGTTATTGATGATGATTCTATCTCTTTTGATAAACATTTTTTACTTGTCTCCATCAGATCCGGTACTTGGAGTCTTGAGAAGTTACAGCATCGGACCATATAACTGGGCCTTGATATAAAAGCAACTTTTAAACGTTCGCACTAGATCATACTTCATAATTCTTAGCATATGAATTCCTCCACCGCGTATAAGAAATTATCAAAAAGACCAAGGCACAGATTACTTTGAAGAAATAGATCTTGCCCCCTTTCCAGGTCAACTTCGCATAAAGATTTCTTCAGAAGATAATATTTCCGAAGTAAAGCCTACTGGTACCCTTGAAGGATGGATAATCTTTGTTGCTCCTTTAACGAATATATCTGAATCTTTAAATTGTCTGGGAGAGAATGATGATTCTTCACTAGTTTATTCTCTACCGCCTTGGAGAATCTTGTGAGATAATATTTCTCTATCATCAAGAAGGCAAGAGACAAAAAGACCTCATGGCTCTTGTCAATATATTAATTGATCTTGAAGATTTGAACTTTTGAGTAGATAATCACCAATATTTTGGAGGCATTTACTATTGCTATAATTTGAACCTGATTCAAGAGAAATGCTTTTTTGTATGTTGTTTACCCAATATTTAAAATTTTCATCAGGCAATTGCATATTCGAGCATATTTAAAGTGAAATATATACCTGCAGCATTTTGAATACTACATATAGTTTATGCTTTTTGAGCAATGGAGCTAGTGTACTTTTGACTGACCATACCTTGACTGGACAAGTCTGAACTTGTCCTGACTTGACTGGACTTGACTTGACTAGTCTAGATTGAACTAGACTGGACTAGACTTAATTGGACTGACACTTACACACACAGTTTAGGCTCTTGAGTAGTGGAGCAACGCAGTTTAATCTCTTGAGTAATGGAGCAAGGTAGTTTTTTAGACTCTTGAGTAGTGGAGTCAGGTCTCACGTGATGGTCTCTATAACTCTTATGAGTTCGCTGGACTTCTCTGTAACGCCCTGACTTTCAGGACCCGAGTATATGACCCGTGTCCCAAAAACCCAAGTGTTAACCTTAAAGGATGGTCAGATATAATATTTTTCTTTTATCAGAGTAAGCAAATGAGCGTAGAGTGGACAAATCAGCATAAAGGAAAATTGCAATTACATTTAGAGTATATAAGAGAGTGCCCATAATGACTTATACAAACCAATGTCTCCATTCTTACGAATACAAAATGAAATAACATTACATGTGAAACAGAGTAAATTTGCAACAATCTTGAGCTGTGAAATCCTGTAGCAGCCCTTAGCAAATATAATCATGCACCCTTGTCAACCATAGCCTGCTCCTCACCAATACGAATGTGAACATCATCAGGGCCACCTGTGCTACCTGTAAGGTTATATATTTGATGGATGAGTAGCCAATTCAGTGTGAATTTTCCTCAAGATTACACACCGCCGCATTAGGTAAGAAATAGTATAAAACATCCAGACAACCAAAACAGAGTAAATACATTCTTATTAAATGCATGGATATATGAATGCAATTGTCGACCCGAGTAAAACATTCAGACGACCTATGTCTTGGGTAAAACATCCGGACAGACATTGGGGTCATCACCTAGGAATAAGACTAGTCATCAGCGCAACATTTAGCATAATCGCATGGGCATGATGATCCGAGTCATTATCATAATCGAATGACTGGTCATTAGCACAACATTCAGCATAATCTCATGGGCATAATGAACCAAGTCTTTGTAATATGCCATATATGCATGATTAGCTAAACCATTATTAGTCCAATTACAATCAGTAGGTTTAATAAGCTCACAGTCACTACGGGGAGTGCATAGCCCAGCGTAGGCCGATGGCTCGGGCATAGTGTCCCATGACTACCATCCCCGGCCCATGAGGCTACCACCTTAGGATGTTTAATGGAACTCATCAACTAGTGGCCAATCATATTACAGTATATGGGGCTTACCATTGCATGGTTACACAGTATAAAACATCGAACCCATCTAGGGCAAGTACCAAAACAAAATCGCAATGGGCGAGTTTCAAAATATGCCACATAGGGCCGATAGTAAAACCATACGATAAAGACCATCCTTAAAAACCATTGGGCACAACAACCCTGGATGGTAGGCCCACATCAATGATCCATCTAGACCACCACTCAATAACCACCAAGTCAAAGGTCCATTACGATCACAATTAGTTAAGTTACATCCCAAATATGGGTGTACATTCGTATGTGGGAATTTCCCACTAATGTACCAGTTTAAGTTCCATAAGCAATCCACAAAAAGAAATCCACAAGCATAAACAATTATACAAGATAATCATAAAGCATGTAATACAGTAATTCAATTTTCACTAGCTAACACATGTGATTATAAAGGGAGATATCAATTATGAATTTAAATAAAAACTATAACTTAAGCTAATGAGAAGATGGAAAGCTCATGGGGAAGAATCATCACCTCATGGTTCGCATCGCTTACCAGCAGCGCTAGGGAATGCACATTCCCTTAAAAATCGAATCCTACCATAAATCAGGAACTTGAACAATTAGATCCAAGTTGAACATACTACCTAGGGTTATTTTTTATGATTTTAATGTAGAATCAGGGTTTTCACCCTAGGGTTTAGTCCTACACTTGGGTCTTAGGATTTGGATCCTAAAGTATTATTATTATTATTATTCTCATTATTATTATACAACGAATCAAATAATACTCATAAGAGCTATCATTAATCCATCAACACTAATAATGATGGTTCACAAGTTCATTTTTAAATATACTGACCTTATCTAATTCTCTTATGATGACTAATAACCTCTTAAATAATACAAGTAATAATAATAAAATCTTTACTAATAATGGTATTTCCTAATGATAATAATAATAGTTATCATTTAATGAATCTAGTTATGATCTAACATTAAGGATGATATTTAAGGAGGTTTAAATGAAATACTATTATTAAAATTTTGTTTGTAATAACTAGATTGGGTACAAACCATCTATTCATCGCTAACCAATCCATCTCAATAAATTCCTAGGGCCTTAATCTATCTAACTATCGAAGTTAAGAGGGGAATTTGTAAGGGCCCACGAACAAGGTCAACTGGGCCCGCGTTAGAATGACCAGGCCCACTTGGTTTCATCCCAACAAATGGTCCAGATTTAGGCCTGGAATCACTCTTAACCAAAGCCCGAATTGGGCCTAGCTTGGGCTCGATTTGCCCCAACCCGACAGCCCACTAGCTGATACAATGTGGCCCCTCTAACCGGTACGTGAGGCCCATGTGTATTTTGATCTTAGGTGCGGCCCATTCAGAAGGTGTCGTGGCCCGCCAAGATCCGCACCAAGCGAGCCCACTGTGATTTATGCTGTGGTGCTACTAAACATCTGTTGGACCAGATATGAAAAGAGGGTTGCAGTTTGATAGCCCCACATGTAGTAGTACATCTGAGCCATGCATATGGAGGTTTCGACCATCTGATGACCAGGCGAAAACATCAGCCTAGTCCACCCATCAGTCATGTTATGCTGAAAGAGCAAGGTGGCCCGACTGATGAGTAAACGGCCCTGATTCTTGCGCCGGGCTATCTAAATGGTGTGGCCCACCTTACTCACTGAATGAATGTTGTACAGAGGTGCGGAAGTACCTGTTGATGTTGGGATGGCAACCTCTGTGAAGACTGATGATAATCTGAGCAGAGGAAGGAGTCTGCTGGGATTGAGAAGAAAGGGAGATGAGATCAGGGCAGTGTATAGGATTGATGAATCGTCAATGCCACAGGGCGTCCTCCATCCTTTTCTCCCTCCACATTCCTTCTCTGTAGCAGCTGTTACAACAGCCCCCTTTGGACTCGAGCGAACTCAACCCAGCTGACTTGGCTCGGTTCGAGCTGCACTCAGGATGGAACCGAGACCGCTGGTGCGGCACCATGGCATCCTCCCGCCACTCTCCCTTACACTCTTTTTACTTTTCCTTCCTTCTTCTTTCCAAACAGTGTGGCTGGACCCATCACAGAGGCGATCCAACACAGTAGACTCAGCCCATCTTAGCCTGACTCAAGCTTGATTGATCTGAGTCATGTTGGTGCGGCTGAACAACGAAGAAGGAGACCCACCATTAATGGCGGATCTTAAACAAAAACTTCCTCCTCTAATCGGCTCCCTTCAGACAGTCCGTATGGACCCCTAAGAGCTTACACACATGAAGTTTTGAAGCTTGGGAGAGGTCTGGGGGATGGGTTTGGAAGGAGAAGGAAAACGGTCGGTTTCGAGTTGCGGTGGCCATAATGGAGGGCGAGCTCCTATTGCTCAATCCAACTCCTTTTATTCATTTAACCCTATCATCCCAGAGTCATCCATTTATTAGTAAACGAACCAGATCAGATCCAATGGAAACTGTCCCTCAAAACAGTGGGTAGGGACTGAAACCAGCCCTATTTTGCTTGGAACGCCCTAAACGAGTGGACGGCTGAGATGTTCCAGCAAAGGGATGAGTAGTATGGGCGGATCTGGCTTCACACGGATTGCCAACCTGGCAACAGCAATCGATTTCTATTTTTGGAAGGTTGTGCTTTTGGGACCCGCTTGCAACGAAATCGTGTACAGGCACACGTGAAATCACGCAAAACTTACCAGGTTTTGGATGCATGAGGACTCCCTTTCGAATAGACGGTTTAGATCATCAAGGCGGTGCTTGATGGTGGGCCACAGCGCGTCCCCAGCAGACGCTGTCCGTCGGTTGGCGTAACCGAAGAGAGAGAGTGAAATCTCGCCCAAGCTGCCTTACCAGTGCACGTCGAGTGCACGCCTCTCCTATGCATTCACAACTCGAAGTGGGGTCCACCATGATGCTTGTGGGGGATCTACTCCATCCACCCCACTTGGAGGGCCTAATTGAAGCCCTTGGCCGGATATCCGATGGGTCTAAGGCTCAGGTGGCCCATACAACTTGAATTTTGAGTCGTACTTGTGGATTCACATTGATCCGACGATCGGATCACCTCGAGATCGAACGTCAATGGTTAAAAGGGCCCTAATGGGCCATTTGCACGGTTTCCATCATATATTACCAACCAATACTAATATTAATATAGACTTCCTCACTTTTGTAAATTTCTTGTAATTAAAATAATTAAAATCTCATACATATATATAAATAAAATTTTAATATTAACTTACAACTAATTACATGTTGTTTTTCACACATTCATTAATATATATAATTTAATTAAAATTATATTTGTATTTAATAATATTGTTAAATAATATTCAATTCCATTAAAGTACCTAATGATTTTTGTATAGATACTTATAAAAGATATTCAATGCTACATTAAAGTTTTGATTTTATGTTGTGAATTTATTATTCATTATGTTTATTTAATATAACCTTCTTTTCATTAAATACATACATATCATTTTAGCATGAAATTTTAAATATTTACAACATATATACATTTCATAGTGTATATATTTAGGTTGCACTATATATATATATATATATATATATATATATATTTGTTTATATTAAATTAATGTACATGGTAACACTCGAGTACTAGAAAGTACGGGGTGTTATATTCTCACAGCCTGGTGAGTTCACAAACTGCGATCCATCAGAGGGGCACAGTGAAGCTGTCAGCGCCATGAATTCGGTTGGATTTACACACGGGGTTGGCCGTAGTAACTCTCTAGAGTTCATGGGGCTCATATGGCTACTTTTGGGGTACCAAATCCAAGGTCGTTAGTCCATCAATGAGTAGGTTTAGACTCTCCTCATGAGTTACTACTGAAATCAAGTCAAAGATCTGGAGGGGTCTTATGCATGGTTGGCCTATCTATGGACATGGTCAAAGAGCGCATACTAGAACCCACTTTTTTTATCTACAAGGTCGAACCCATTCACGGGAGGGCAGTTTCATCTGTTCCCCGTGACACTATCAAAAAGCTATACAGACAGCATCGGTGTTACGCGTGACTGGCCGTTGAGGACTTTTTGGCCTTGTAGGGCTTTTAGTCACTGGCTCCATCCGCTGCCTGCATGGATATGCATATGATGGCCTTCACAAGCTTTTTAGGGCCACTGGTTTCTCACTGCTACCCGAATGGCAATGGTGATAGGCCTTATGCATAATTGGTCGTATAGGGCTTGGCTAGGCTGCCTTGAATGATAAAATATTATCACTAATGTGATAGTTGATCGTACAGGCTTTGCTAAAGATAACAGATTGATAATTGAAGATAACAGATCAATGATTGATATATCGCCCCTGCTGCTATTGATGATATTATAAAATTTGGTCCGAATGGAGCTTCAGCTTGGTAATAATATCAATTTCAATAAACTTTTATAATAAAATAATCTTCACGTTAGCGATTTGGCGATGGCAATGGTAGTTTTGCTAATCTAATCCAGCAATCATCGTCGATGCTCGGCAATAATAATATACTTCAACTTGATATGCTTAGGAATTGGCCTTTTATTCATGTATGACATCGGCATTCTTAGACTTTGTTTATCTTGCCCCCTTTTGATTTGGAAGTATTATGCTAATAATCTTTAAAATCAAAACCGTAATTTATCTTCAAAGATAACGTATTTTGTATGCTTTTGTCTACCCCCTGAATAATTATGCTGTGAATCTTTTGAGTCAAAACGCCGTGAATCTTCTAAGTCAAAACGCCGTGAATCTTCTTATATTCAGGGATTGCTGAACTGGCAAGCATATTGATGAAAATTTGCCCCCATAATGAATATACTTGTCTTGCTTTCTTCTTGCCTATTCTTCTATAGAGTGAATATCTCCAGTCGGGACCATATATTATTACTTTCTCTCTTACTTCATATGTCCTCTCTATGACAATTTTATTATCATTGGTCATCTTCGGTAGAAGACCTTTTCTTCTTTGCTTCATTTCCTTTGAATACTTTGGACATGGCAATTCGATTTTCTTCGCAGCTAGCCATCATAAGGAGTATGTCGTCTTCTTCAAATGTATATTTCCTGTAGTCCTTGAATTGTCCGAACCCTTTCTTTACTTTCTTATTTGGAAAATTGTCGATGTTCTCTTTATCAGAATTTTAACTCTTTACTTTTGACGACCCTTCATTTTTCTTTCTTTCTTCGGCAATATCTATTGTTGTTCTCTTAAGACTTTGAAATAGCCGATTCATATGAGAGTTGAGCCGCTTCACTTTGACTATTTTTAAATTGCAAATTTAACTTGCTCTTCTACTCTGGTAAGTTGTGACGATGCCCCCAGGGTTCTCTATATTGACTGATGAATTCATTAATTGATTTGTCTTCTTGTTGTCGAGCAACACCTAATTCAATCGAACTAACTTCTCATCTGAAGGCTTTCCTTAGGGTTCACTGTTGTTCATGGCAATCATCGTTTGGAAGATTAGGAACTTCTTCAACAGCATGTTCATCTGATGAAGGCTAATTAACATCTGCTAGCAAATTTTCTGTTTCTTTACACTTTGAAGGTACTGATATCGAAAGAGAAAGTCAAAACTGCATTGCCTTCATCTTTTGGATGTTTCCATCATCTGTTCTTCATCGTCTTGCCACACTATCGGTAAAGCAGAAACCATTCCGAACATTACCTTGCATTGTCTGTCCTTGATCGCAACTGATTTGACCTTTTTTGGTACTTTCTATACTAGCGATCTCGTATTGTCGATGTAATTTACTAGGAATCTGTTAGGTGTGAAGTATGCGACCATGTTAGTCGGGAGAAAAGCCATTGCGGTATACCTATCATTCGGAACTAAGTGTTAGTTATTTTATTTAAATAAAATTGTACTTTCTTTTTAGAGATGAAGGGGAGGATGTTCCCACTGTGACTCGTCATTTTGGCATCTATACAGACGCCAAAAAGTGATAAATGTTCTCTAAATATTTTCTAAGTTATCATTGAAAAATCCCCAGCAGAGTCGCCATTTTGTTTTGACAAGAAACAAATGCGTTTGATTTGGGGGATTCATTCAATGATAACAAAAAAGAATGAGAGAACATTGATCACAAAATATCTTGTTCTGAGTTCGTTTACATCCTCAGATTGCCTTGATTCTGAAAATAGAGTACAATCAATCAAAGCAATGAATGAAAGAGAAGACAGCCTAATGGCGATTTTGGCAATTTTTTGACGCTTTTGATGTTCATCACAAAGGCAGATGGGTTGTGTGGACTTGAAACCCTTGATTTGGTCATGCGATAGGTTCTAATCATCCTTTCAGTCGTACAGATGGACTTTCTTTCTCCTGTAACTCTTTCTTTATGCTTCACATTTCTCTTTCCTTTGTGAGCTTCTTGAGACCCTCCATCATAAGTGGGGTGTACAAGCTTTAGCCAAGGTGGAGTGCACAAGGTTTACTTCAAGATAGACTTCCATGGAGAATGACACACAATGCTTGCATTAAGACAAGAGAGCATGGAATATGGTGCAAGAGGCTTCTGTCTGGACAATCTTGCTTCTGTCTGGACAAGCTTCCTTTTAAAGTAGCGCAAAGAGGCTTCCATTAAGACATGAAAAGCCCTGCACTAAGACAGCTTCCTCACAAAGTGGCGCATGGAGCTTCCTCTTGGACATGCCTCCACACAAAGTGGCGCGTGCAGCTTCTTTGCAGACATGGTTGCAAGGACTCGCGCAAAGGGTTTTTTATGGAAGTGGTTGCGCGGGTTCGCGAAAAGGGTTTTCTTTGTAGAAGTGGTTGCGCGGGTTCATGCAAAGGGTTCTTCAGGACATAAAAAACCTCTTATCTAGACATTGTTCCACATGAAGTGGCGCATGAGGCAGGCCTTAGGACATAGTCCCTTTAGAAGTGGCATAAAAGACCATTTGTCTGAAGAGATTGTGCGGATGCGCGCAAGGAGGTTTTTCTCCAGAGACGTTTGCGCGGATAGGCGCAAGGAGACTCTTCTCCAGAGAGCTTTACGCAGATAGGCGCAAGGAGACTTTTCTCCAAAGGGCTTTTGTGCGGATAGGCGCAAGTGCTTCTCCACAAAAAGTGGTGCAAGGGCTTTATTCCAGGACGTGCTCCACAAGAAATGGTGCAAAGACCCTCTTTCAGGGGATTTCGCGGCTCCTCGCAAAGGCTTCTCCAGGGGGTTTTGCGCAGTTCCACACAAGAGGGCTTCCTTTCTCTCTTCCTTTCTTCTCTTCACTTCTTGTCCTCCTTTCTTCTTGTCTTCCAACCAACAACCCCCCAAATGTGGCATGGGGAGGGGTATTTATAGGCATCCCAGGCCCCTTCTCTTTAAATAGTGGTGATTACCACCACTTCTTTCTTCACATAACATCCAACCTTCTTCTTTAAATAGTGTTGTTCACTATTCTCTCCCTTAAATAGTGGTGTGTAACCACTTCTTCCTCCATACTTTGTGCGCACAAACTGTGAAGACTTAAATACTTTGTGCGCACAAACTGTGATGACTCTAACAACTTGTGAGAACAAACTGTGAAGACTCCATCAGCTTGCGAGCACAAATAGTGAAGACTCTAACAGCTTATGCTCACAAACTATGAAGACTCCAACAATTTGTGACTAAAAACTATGGAGACTCCAAAATCTATGCACAAAAACTGTGAAGAATCTAACATCTTACGAGCACAAACTGTGAAGACTCAAACACTTTGTGCGTAGAAGCTATGCAGACTCCAAGAACTTGCGAGAACAAACTGTGAAGACTCTATCAGCTTGTGAGCACAAACTATGAAAACTCCAACAATTTGTGCGCACAGACTGTGAAGACTCCAATAGTTTGGGACCAAAAACTGTGACTACAACAATTTACATGCACAAACTTTAAAGAATCCAACAACTTGTGAGCACAAACTGTGAAGACTCCAACAACTTGCGAGAACAAACTGTCAAGACTGCATCAGCTTGCGAGCACAAACTAAGAATACTCAAACAATTTGTGCGCACAAACTGTCAAGACTCCAACAGCTTTCAAGCACAAACTGTGAAGACTCCAACAGCTTGCGATCATAAACTATGAAGACTTCGATAGCTTACGAGCAGATACTATGAAGACTTCAACACTCTATACGCATAACTAGTGAAGACTCCAATAGCTTGCGAGCAGAAATTGTGACGACTCCAACAAGTTGCGCATAAAAATTATGAATACTCCAACAGCTTCCGAGCACAAATTGTGAAGACTCCAATAACTTGCGACCAAAAACTGTGGAGACTCCAAAATTTACATGCACAAACTGTGAAGAATCCAACATCTTGCGAGCATAAACTGTGATTACTCAAACACTTTGTGCCCACAAACTGTGCAAACTCTAAGAACTTGTGAGAACATACTGTGAAGACTCCATCAGCTTGCGAGCACAAACTATGAAGACTCCAACAGCTTACGAGCATAAACTTTGAAGACTCCAACAGCTTGCGAGCACAAACTGTGAAGATTTCAACAATTTATGAGCACAAACTGTGAAGACTCCAACAGCTTGCAAGCTTAAACTATGAATAATCGAACACCTTGCGAGCATAAACTGTGAAGACTAAAACACTTTGTGCGCACAAATGTGATACTTCCAACAACTTATGAGAACAAACTGTGAAGACTCCTTCAGCTTGCGAGCACAAACAGTGAAGACTCTAACAGCTTATGCTCACAAACTATGAAGACTCCAACAGCTTGCGACTAAAAACTGTGGAGACTCCAAAATTTGCGCACATAAATTGTAAAGAATCTAACATCTTGCAAGCACAAATTGTAAAGACTCAAAAACTTTATGTGCATAATCTGTGTAGACTCCAAGAACTTGCGAGAACAAACTATGAAGACTCCATCAGCTTGCAAGCACAAACTATGAAAACTCCAACAATTTGTGCGCACAAACTGTGATGGCTCCAACAGCTTACGTGCACAAACTGTGAAGACTCTAACAACTTACGCGCACAAAATGTGAAGACTCCAACAGTTTGCAACCAAAAACTGTGACTACTCCAATAATTAACATGCACAAACTGTAAAGAATCCAACATCTTGCTAGCATAAACTGTGAAGACTCAAACACTTTGTGTGCTCAAACTATGAAGACTCCAACAACTTGCGCGAACAAACTATCAAGACTGCATCAACTTGCGAGCACAAACTAAGAAGACTCCAACAATTTGCATGTACAAACTTTGAAGACTCCAACAGCTTATAAGCACAAACTGTGAAGACTTCGATAGCTTGTGAACAGATACTATGAACACTCTAACACTCTATACGCACAACCAGTGAAGACTTCAACAGCTTGTGAGCACAAACTATGAAGATTCCAACAGCTTATGACTAAAACTTATGGAGACTCCAAAATTTACGCACACAAACTGTGAAGAATCCAACATCTTGCGAGCACAAACTGTGATTACTTAAACACTTTGTGTGCACAAAATGTGCATACTCCAAGAACTTGCGAGAACAAACTATGAAGACTCCATCAGCTTGTGAGCACAAACTATGAAGACTTTAACAGCTTGCGAGCACAAACTGTGAAGACTCAAACAATTTGTGCACACAAACTGTGAAGAATCCAACAACTTACGAGCACAAACTATAAAGACACCAGCATCTTGCGAGAACAACTGTGAAGACTCCAAAGCTTACAAGCATAAACTATGAAGACTCCAACAACTTGTGAGCACAAACTGTAAAGAGTCCAACAATTCACGAGCATAAAATGTGAAGACTCCAATAGCTTGCGAGCATAAACTATTAAGACTTCAACGCTTGCCCACACAAAATGTGAAGACTCCAACAGCTTGCAACCAAAAACTGTGATGACTCTAACAATTTGCGCGCATAAACTCTAAAGAATCCAACAGCTTGCGAGCAAAAACTGTGAAGACTCATACACTTTGTGTGCACAAACTGTGAAGACTCCAACAACCTATGAGAACAAACTGTGAAGACTCCATCAGCTTACGAGCACAAATAGTGAAGACTTTAACAGATTGTCTGCACAAACTATGAAGTCTCCAACAGGTTGCTACTAAAAACTATGGAGACTCCAAATTTTATGTGCACAAACTGTGAAGAATCTAATATCTTGCGAGCACAAACTGTGAAGACTCAAACACTTTGTGTGTACAAACTGTGTAGACTCTAAGAACTTGCAAGAACAAACTGTAAAGACTACATCAGCTTGCGAGCACAAACTATAAAAACTTCAACAATTTGTGCGCACAAACTGTGAAGACTCCAACAGCTTGCGAGCACGATCTGTGAAGACTCCAATAGCTTGCGAGGACAAACTGTGAAGATTCCAACAATTTGTGAACACAAACTGTGAAGAATTCGTCAACTTGCGAGCACAAACTGTGAAGGCTCAAATACTTTGTTCGCATAAATTCTAAAGCCTCTAATAACTTGTAAGAACAAACTGTGAAGACTCCATCAGCTTGCGAGCACAAACTATGAAGACTCCAACAGCTTGCGAGCACAAACTGTGAAGACTCCAACAATTCGCGTGCACAAACTGTGTAGAATCTAATAGCTTGCGAGCACAAACTGTAAAGATTCTAACACTTTATGCGTAAAAACTATGAAGACTTCAACAACTTGTGAGAACAAACTGTGAAGACTGCATCAGCTTGCGAGCACTAACTAAAACAATTTACGCAAACAAACTGTGAAGACTCCAATAGCTTGCGACCAAAACCTGTGCTACTCCAACAATTTACGCGCACAAACTTTGAAGAATCCAACAACTTGTGAGGATAAATTGTGAAGACTCCAACAACTTGCGAGAACAAACTTTTAAGACTCCAATAGCTTATGAGCACAAACTGTGAAGATTCCAACAATTTGGGAGCACAAACTGTGAAGACTCCAACAACTTACGATAAAAAACTGTGACGACTCCAACAATTTGCGCGCACAGACTGTGAAGAATCCAATATCTTGCGAGCACAAACTGTGAAGACTCAAACACTTTGTGCGCACTGTTAAGGAATAAAAAGAAGGACAAATATCAAATATCAAGAAAGTAGAAGAATATAAGAAAAAATGAGAAAGAATACCATTTTATGAGATCGTGCGAGCTACGCAAAAGATATATTAGTTGTGCGAGCCGCATAAAGGAAATATTAGTTACGCGATCCACTTGAAGGATTTATTAATTGCGCGAACTGCGCAAATGGTCCTGTCTGTTGCGCGAACCGAGTAAAGTGATAAAGATGTTATTCAGATAGAAGGTGGGTCCTATGGCACCAAGATCGAGGGTTCGTACGTGTGAAGGTCTATAAATACCCCACTCCTCTCTCATTTGGGGGTCGAAAATTTTGGAAGAAGATCAGAGCTCCAGAAGATTTTAAAGGTATGAGGAGAAGAGCGCAAGGGTTTACGTGGGCCCCCGCAAACCATATTGGTTGCATGGCCCACGCAACAGGGCTGTTGTACAGCCAGTAAGGGTTGGAGCTGTTATGCTGCCGAAACTGTTGATCTTCACCATTTCCAGTTCTCCTTTTGCATAAGGATATAAGCTCAAGAGGGGGAGATCAGATGATCAAATCTGCATAGTATTCCTCTTAAAGAGATGATCGAACTACAAGTTGAAATGCTGCCGAATTTGATATTCAGATTCAACATTCGAACTTTGTCAATTTTTGTATTTTAAATAATATATCTCAAAATCAAGGGATATTCGAGGATGTAAATGAACTCAATGTTAATAATACAATGATTGTTCTTCATACATTATCTTTGTTACATTTGAATAAGATAATTTTCCAAATCAAATGCATTTGTTTCTTGTTCGAAACACGCACAAACTATAAAGACTCCAACAACTTGCGAGAATAAACTATGAAGACTCCATCAGCTTGCGAGCACAAACTATGAAGACTCCAACAGCTTGCGAGCATAAACTTTAAAGACTCCAATAGCTTACAAGCACAAACTGTGAAGATTCCAACAATTTGCAAGCACAAACTGTGAAGACTCCAACAGCTTGCGAGCACAAACTGTGAAGAATCCAATAGCTTGTGAGCATTAATTGTGAACACTTAAACACTTTATGCATAAAACTATGAAGACTCCAACAACTTGCGAGAACAAATCGTGAAGACTGCATCAGCTTACGAGCACAAACTATGAAGACTCCTACAATTTGCATGCACAAACTGTGAAGACTCCAACAACTTGCAAGCACAAATTATGAAGACTCCATCAGGTTGCGCACACAAACTGTGAAGACTCCAATAACTTGGGACCAAAAACTATGACTACTCCAACAATTTGGATGCACAAACTGTAAAGAATCTAACAGCTTACGAGCACAAACTGTAAAGACACAAACACTTCATGCGCACAAACTGTGAAGACTCCAATAACTTGCAAGAATAAACTATGAAGACTCCATCAGCTTGCGAGCACAAACTATGAAGAATGTTAAGGCATAAAAAGAAGAAGGACAAAGATCAAAGATCAAGAAAGTAGAAGAATAGAAGAAAAAATGAGAAAGAATACCATTTTTTGAGATCGTGCAAGCCACACAAAGGAAATATTAGTTGTGTGAGTCGCGTAAAGGATTTATTGATTGTGCGACCCACGCAAATGGTCCTGTTGGTTTTGCGAACCTATTAAAGGGATAAAGATGTTGTTCAGATGAAAGGTGGGCCCCATGGCACCAAGATTGAGGGTTCGCACGTGTGAAGGTCTATAAATACCCCACTCTCCCTCTCATTTGGGGGTTGGAAGATTTTGGAACAAGATCAGAGCTCCGAAAGATTTTGAAGGTAGGAGAAGAAGAACGCAAGGGTTTGCTAGGGTCCACGCAAACCATATTGGTTATGCGGCCCACGCAACAGAGCTGTTGTATAACCAGTAAGGGTTGAAGCTGTTATGCTGTCGAAATTGTCGATCTTCACCATTTCCAGTTCTCCTTTTATATAAGGATATAAGCTCAAGAGAGGGAGATCAGATGATCAAATCTGCAAAATATTCCTCTTAAAGAGATAATCAAACTACAAGTCGAAATGCTGCCGAATTTGATATTCAGATTCGACATTCAAACTTTGTTAATTTTCATATTTTAAATAATCTAGCTTAGAATTAAGGGATATTCGAGGATGTAAATGAACTCAATGTTAATAATACAATGAGTGTTCTTCATACATTATCTCTATTATATTTGAATAAGATAATTTCCCAAATCAAATGCATTTGTTTCTTGTTCGAAACAAAGAGGCGACTCCACTGGGGATCTATCTTATTTAATGTTAACATTGAGAAGGTTATAATACTTTTGTTGTAGTTTGGTATCTTTCTGACTCCAAAATGGCGACTCTCGGTGGGAACATCCTCCCCTTCATCTCTCAGATAGATTACGTTACTATTCAAATAATAATTACAATTTCATGTTTATATTGAAGGTAAAAAGATAAAATTATGAACTACGATCAATGGCAAACTCAATGAGAAAAGTGAACTTCTATTTCACTACAACTAGATTCATAGTGGAATACACACCGGACCGGCCTCTATGGCGTGAGACCCACACCCCCGCATGCAAAGATGACTTGACCCGAACAATGGTTGGAGTCGTGTCTACTTCACCTTAAGCACTGGAAGGTGATGAAGATTGGATTGTCGTGACATCCCGAAGGACGAAAGCTCGAAATGCAAGAAGATTCAGAACAAGTCTACCTTCGCCAAGAGCTCGGGGACCAATAACATGGAATGCTGCTAAAAAGAATCCCGAACTTGCCCCTCTTGCAAT
The DNA here is from genome assembly GCF_029962835.1 of Magnolia sinica. Lineage (NCBI taxonomy): Eukaryota > Viridiplantae > Streptophyta > Magnoliopsida > Magnoliales > Magnoliaceae > Magnolia > Magnolia sinica. The sequence continues at coordinate 59,086,237 of NC_080575.1, read as the reverse complement.
ATATCCTGGGTAAACAGCTCTGCAGTTAACATCAACGTGACTTCCTGGCTCTGATTGCTCCAAGAGTCCAATGGACAAAAGAACAAAAGGGTAAGGCACTACTCATAGGATCACCTACTTCTATATCACCCCGATCAATCAGTTGCAGCGGAAGTACAGGAAAATCGAATGAGACTCCTCTCTTTGTAAGCCCCATCACATCAATATATTCCCATCCTACTCGACTACAGCTTCTTCAAGAAGCGGGTAAGCCACAGTACACATGGTCGGAACAAATCAGGAAACTATGCCAACTACAAAGGACCATATGAATGAAATGGCCCAAGCACAGAGAACGCTGATGGAAGAATGTAGAAATCTCAGAGAAGCTTTAGCAACTCTCGAGCACAACATAGCCCAGATGGCAACTCTTCCAATAATGGGCATGATAAATAGACAAGAACACCAACCCGAAGGCTTTCAGCCACCGGGGACAGGATCGCTCGGATTTGCTCTAATAGTGAGAACCATAACCCAAGAAGAAGTATGACAAGTTGTTAAAGAAGCTGTCAGAACAGAAAGGGAACGTGAGAGTATTGGCTGATTCAGATATCGAACACCATATCTGAGGGAAGTAGAAGATGTCCCCTTTTCAGTTAACTTCAAGCACCCAGACTTCCAGAAGTTTAATGGGGACGGATCGCCGGAGGAACATTTGATGCATTTCATCACCAGCATGGGAAATTTCTCCACGATACCACAATATTGCCTATGATTGGTCGGATCTTCTCTGACAAGTAAGGCATTCCGATGGTATTTTAGTTTGGCTCCAGGATTGATACGCACTTGGGAACAAATGCAAGACACTTTTATGTCAAATTTCTTCTCATCATAACGCGACATTAGCATTACAGAGTTAGCTTCTGTACGGCAGAGAGAAGGGGAACCTGTGGAGAAATTCATAGACAGATGGAAAACATTAAGAGCCTCTTACAGAAAATTTTTGGAGATGTGCTTAAACTCCATGGAGACGGGAATCGCGTTTGGGCTTACCAGTGCCGATATAAAGACTTTCCGTGACCTGACCACCAAAGCCCACGCCCTAGAGCTGATGACCCAAAAAATGCCAGCATTTCACTATGAAAAGGCTGAGAGAGGACCCAGTAGGTTGATCACAAACACTGTGGATCATGAGAAAAGAAGTCAAGAGATAAGAGATTCAGGAGAAAAAAATGAAAGAATGAAAAGAAGAATCAAGCCGTCCTAGAAGCAGATTCAGTGGAAAAAGGCCCAGACAACTTAATTCTCTCACGAAGGGTTTGCGTTCAACAGGGAAGATGTCATTCCCATGATGAACCAGCTATTAAAAGCTGGAGTACAATAGAATTACCCGCATCGAAGCGTCCTGAAGATGCAACAAGAACGAGAGAAAGGGATTTCTACCGTTATCATTGTCTAGTGGGGCACCCGATAGAAAATTGTTACACGTTGAAATACATAATACAAAGAATAATAGGGGGGAGATATTGATCAGAAAAGAGAAAGAAAGAGACACAAAGGCAACAGTAAATGTACTAATAGTTCAGGAAAGTATTCATAAAAGAACAGGTAAAGAAAATCTTAAGATGACAGGAAAGGCCGTCGTAATCATACTGCGACCAGGAAAAAGAATGGCAAGTCCCCTAAGGCAGAAAATCAGAGTCACAAGAAAAGAGATCATTGACGATCAGCGTAACAGTTGTGAAAAGGAAGAAAAGAATGAGGCAGCAAAGGTGAATTATGATGTAGTAAGTAACTTGAAAGGCATACCGGCTCAGTTAAGCATTTATGACGGGCTAAAGTTATCAGAAGACTTTCGGCAAAGTCTGATTCAAGCACTATCCGACCATGATGTCAAAGAAACATTGCTTGCGGAAATGGAAAATGAAGAACACAAAGAACAAGAGGACTGCATGCCAGTAGTTTCCTTCTCTAACGATGATCTAGCCTGTGATACAGGGCATAATAGGCCACTAATGATAGTGGGCCACATCCGTGGCAGGGAGGTTAAGCGAATTATGCTTGACAATGGGTCTGCGGTAAGTTTATTACCACTAATGATGTTGAATAAATTGAGCTACCATCATTCTGATCTACGCCCTAGTGGAATGATGATACAGGGCTTTAATCAAGATGGGTAGCGCGCGCTCGGTAAAATTACAATGACATTGGAAATATGAGAATTAACTACTAATGTTGTTTGCCATGTAATTAATGCAGTCACGACATACAATCTCCCCTTAGGAAGACCATAGATACATCAATATGGTATTATACCTTCTACCCTACACCAATGTTTCAAGTACTGTAAGAATGGAATACATTATAAAGTAATGGCCGATGCGAAGTCATATACAAAAGTCGAAGCCTTCTTTACAGACGCTAGTTATTACGACAGATTCACCAGAGAAGAAGAGAGAAAGAGTGATAAAAACAAAGCCCTTGAAAATGTTCATGCGAAAGTTATGAGAGAGGAATCTAAAAAGGGAAGACCGTCTAGAGTTTTAGAAGCAAAGAAGAAGTTCTATTTTATGCCGAAACATCTGAGACAACCAGGACAGCCGCCATTAATGTTATTATCGCTAGAACAATTAAGAATCCTACAGTCGAATTACACAATGCCATTACCATATGCTAAAAGAAACCTGCCATTTTCGGCTATTTCGGAAAGATTTCATGTCAAAGCCAGCATGAAGTATCCAGAGCCAATTGAATTCTGTGCCCCTTCAAAAGCAAAGATAGAAGAAAAAGTTAAGAATAATGTATATCACAGAAAGCTGACATCTCGTGATCTTAAGAAATATAGTCCGGCAAGTAGGAAAATCATGAAGAGCATGGGTTTTGATTACAAATAACCTAATGGCTTGAATCATGGAAAAGGAATTCAGATCCCTATCGGAGTCGGTCAGAAGAGGTGAGGAAATTTTCAAGGATCGGGGGCAGAGTCTTCAGTGAATATGGTCACAGTCGATCAACTATCAGAAACAGATCCTGAAATACTTAAGCACCATGAGATAGCTCCGAAGCAAATAGAAGACAGGGGGCAGCCGACGATTGATATTTTGCGAGAAATAAATCTGGGTACAGAAGAAGAGCTAAGAAACACATTCATAAGTGTCAGTCTTCTTGAGTAAGAAGCCGAAAAATGTGTCCAACTCCTAAAAGAAAATAAAGATGTCTTTGCCTGGACATATACGGAAATGTCAGTTTTGGAACCCTCAGTAGCAATGCATCAATTGAACATTTCTAAGGACAAAAGGCCAATTAAGCAAGCGCATAGACGATTTCACCTAGACTTGGTTCCTTTGATAGAAGAAGAAGTGAACAAGCTGATAAAAGTCGGGTTCATCAGAGAGGTCAAATATCCTAAGTGGATATCGAACGTTGTCCCAGTAAAGAAGAAAAATGGATAGATCAAGGTGTGCGTTGATTTCAAAGACCTGAATGAAGCTTGCCCGAAAGATGACTTTCCTCTCCCAATAACGGAATTGTTGATTGATAGTACGACACAATATGTTGTCATGTCTTTCATGGATGGCTATGCTGGTTATAATCAAATTAGAATAGCTCCCAAAGATGAAGAAGCAACAGCATTCAGAACTTCGCCAGGAATTTACTACTACAAGGTTATGTCATTCGGTCTCAAGAATGCTGGGGCGACGTACCAAAGGGCAATGCAAATTATCTTTCAAGACATGATGCACAAGCATGTTGAATGTTATGTAGATGATCTGGTGGTCAGGTCAGGTAATTATCAGGAACATCACGAGCATCTGGCATCAGTCTTTCGTCAGCTCAGAAAGAAGCAGCTAAAAATGAACCCAGCTAAGTGTGCTTTCGGGGTGTCGTCAGGAAAATTTCTCGGTTTCGTCATCAGGCATAAGGGTATCGAGATTGATCCAGGGAAAGTTAAGGTCATTCAAGATATGCCGCCACCAAAAACATTGAAGGAATTGAAAAGCTTACAAGGAAAACTAGCGTATATTCGCCGTTTTATTTCAAATCTAGTAGGGAGATGTCAGTTGTTTTCTCATTTGATGAAGAAAGGAACAGAGTTCGTATGAGACAAAGCCTGTCAGAACGTGTTCGATTCAATAAAGGAACTATTAAAACAACCTCCAGTATTAACACCTCCTATAAAAGGTAAGCCACTTATCTTGTACATATCTAAGGCCGAGAATTCGCTGGGAGCCTTATTAGCGCAGGTAAATGAAGATGGAAAGAAATAGCTCTTTATTTTCTAAGCCGAGCTCTGGTAGGCGCAGAATGCAATTATTCTCCGATTGAGAAAGATGCCTGGTGTTAATATTTGCGGTACAGAAATTGAGACATTATTGCCTCTCTCACGATATAATTTTAATCTCAAGGGCAGATCCAATAAAGTTTCTAATGACAAGGCCAATGTTATCGAGAAGATTGGCCAAATGGATGTTGTTACTTTCGGAATATATGATTACTTATGAGCCGGCGAAAGCAGTGAAGGGACAAGCAGTGGCGGATTTCTTGGCAGCACATCCTGTAATAGAAAGTGAAACCATTAGCAATGATTTTCCCAATGAGCAGGTTATGATGGCTGAATTGCAAAATCCGTGGCAGATGTATTTTGATGGTGCTTCTCAAGCATCAGAAGCAGGCGTAGGAGTAATATTCATTACTCCTCAAGGTGATCTGTTACCCTATTCTTTTGCATTGGGTACCGCACACAAACAATGAAGTCGAATATCAAGCTCTCATCATTAGAATGGAAATTGCCCAAGAAATGAAGATAAAGACGCTATAGATTTTTAGAGATTCCAGGTTGATTATAAATCAACTGACGATTAAGTTTGAAAAAAGAAAGCAAGAGCTCTTACCGTATTGTCGAAATGCACAGCAATTACTAGAGCAATTCTACCACGTTGAAATCAAGCACGTACTGCAATCTGAAAATGCGAAGGTAGAGGCTTTATCTAGTCTAGCAGCAACCCTATCCTGTCAAACAGGTGTCCTCTTCAAGTAACTATAGAGGAAAGAAGATTTTTACCCTCTTCAGAAGTTATTAACGAAGTCATTGAGGCACTCCCTATATCATGTTTGGAAGTGACAGTGGATGATTGGTGCCAACCTTTCATAGATTACCTCAAATATGATATCTTGCTAGAAGATCCAGCACAAAAACAATAAATCAAGCAGAGATCGAGCAGGTTCATCATATGTATTAAAGTGTTATACAGAAAATCTTACAATGGGATGTTGTTGCGTTGTCTAGATGAACAAGAAGTGGGGCAGATGTTACGAGATGCTCACTCTGGGGAATGTGGGGCACATTAAGCTGGCCGAAATTTATTTTATTGGATACATCGAATGGGGTATTACTGGTCTACAATGTTTAAAGACGCAATAGATTACGTGAAGCGATGCAATGAGTGTCAGATTCATGGAAATGTCATACATATGCCCCCTGAAGATCTCCATCAAACAATTACTTCTTGGCCTTTCTCCACTTGGGGATGTTATTGGTCCCATAAATCCGCCTTCATCTAAAGAAAAACAATATATTCTAGCAGTAACAGACTATTTCTCTAAGTGGAGTGAAGCAATCGCATTGCATAATGTCAAAGAAAAAGACATGGTTAATTTCATCCAACACGCGATAATATATCGCCACAACATCCCAAAGAAAATCGTAACTGATAATGGTACCCCTTTCAAGAATAGAGGCATGGAAAAGCTGTGTCAAAAATTCAGTATTCACCACTCGTTCTCAACACCTTACTATCCACCAGCCAATGGATTAGCAGAGGTATTCAATAAGACGATAGTGAAGATACTGAAGAAGACAGTGACAGGAACAAGTGTGATTGGGATGAACAGTTGCAAGAAGCATTGTGAGCATATAGGACTACCCACCGGACAACAACAAGATCATCCCATTTGAAACACAAGTTGCATTACTTAGAGTAGCAGTACATCAATCAATTACAGATGATGAAAATGCAAAAATAAGGCTGGAAGAACTGGACCTACTCGATGAAAAATGCCTGGCAGCTCAGCAATGATTACAGTTGTATCAGGCAAGAATATCGGCTGCCTTTGATAAACGAGTCAAGTATTGCTCTTTCAAGAAAGGAGACATGGTGCTGATGTTAAAAAGACCAATAGTAGTGACCCGCAAAATAGGGGACAAATTTGAGCCTAAATGGGATGGGCCATACATAATAACAGAGGTATATTCCAATAGAGCATATAGAGTTGTAGATAAAGATGGACAGGGTATCAGTATACCGGTCAATGCATGCTTCATCAAGAAGTATCGTCCCTGAAGATAGTCACAATTTTGATCCAGAAGATTATCAGCATAATGCTTCTAAATCAAAAGGGGGCAAGAACAAGTGAAGCCATGTATTCTTTTTCAAATGAACGAATAAAGAAGAAATTTACAAGCATATCAAGATTACACATCAGTGATTATTATAAAGAAAAGCAATCATCGCAATCATTGTTGTCATCATTAAACAAGCTTTGTTGAACCTTACTGAAATTGGTATCATCACCAAGCCAGTATACTATCATAAACATATCGTCAAAGATATTATCAGCAGCGATGATGTATTATTCTGATAGCAATGGTACCTTATCATTTAAGGCAGCCTAGCCAAGCCTATATGGCCAACTACGCATAAGGCCTATCATCATTATTATTCGAGCAGCAGTGAGAAGCCAATGGCCTTAAAAAGCCCGCCTAGGCCATCATATGCATACCTATGCTGGTAGCGGATGGAGCCAGTGACTAAAAGCCCTAAAAGGCTAAAAAGTCCTCAACGGCCAGTCACGTGTAACACCAATGTCATCTACATAGCTTTCCGACAGCGTCACAGGGAACGGATGAAATTGCCCTCCCGTGAATGGGTCCGACCTTGCAGATGAAGAAAATGCGGACTGCAATGTTGCACTCTTTGGCCATTGTCCATAGATAGGCCAACCATGCATAAGACCCCCCAAATCCTTGGCTTGATTTTAGTAGTAACTCATGAGAAAAGGTTCAAACCTACTCATCGATGGACTAGCAACCCTGGATTTGGTACCCCAAAGGTTGCCTTGTGCGCCCCATGAACTCTAGAGAGTTATTGCGGCCAACCCTGTGTGTAAATCCAATCGAGTTCACAGCCCAGTAGCTTCACCGGGCCCCTCTGATGGATCACAATTTGTGAACTCACCAGGTTGTGAAAAGTTCAATGAACTCATAAGAGTTACAGAGACCAATCACGTGAGACCCAACTCCACTACTCAAGAGCTTAAACTGTGTGTGATTATCTAACTAAATTAAAATCTAATGCCACCTACCAAAACAAGAATCATATAGGATATCCCATACTAACAATCATGATATATTATTTTCATTTCATCACTTCATTAAATATCATGTTAGACGATTGCATAAATGAATATGCTTGAAATGAATCATAAATTGGAAATTTATGAAGAGGCGAACTATCTCAAAATATCATGATGCTTTCATTAATATAAGTTAAAAATCAAAAGGAGTTACATGTTCTAAAAAAAATAAACACAGAACAAAACAAACAAAAAAAATTCTCTACAACTCATCGGTGACTCCTAATATTCTAAGATATTTCTGCAAATCTTCCTTCAACTGAATTTGAGCTGCGATGTGTTTTAACTTTTCTTCAAGAATAATTTCTGCTTGATCTGGAATTCCAGCAAACTTGTTCTCCAAATATGCGATTCTCTCTTCATTTTTTATTAATTCAGATTTCTCAGCAATGGCGGATTGAATATTGATTCGCATCTTCTCTTCGATCTCCTTCACAGTTGATTCTTCTGTACAGTCTTTCAACTCCATTTGCAAGATTTCCTCCTATAGGAGAGCTATGTGTTCTGAATGACCGTCCTATTGTCAGCACAAGCCTTCAACTGTTCCTGAAGAGTTAACTGCTCTTGATTGAACTCAGAAATAGTAGAAGTGGTGAGGGAAGCTTTCTCTTTAGAAAGAGTTAGTTGTTTTCCATATTCTAATATTTCAGGCACAATAGTGACATTTTTTGTTGATGCCAAAGAAATTATTAAATCATGAAATTTGAGAAGAGAGTCACGTAGGATGGAAATATTAATCATCGCCATCCTTGCAGTGCTTTCCAGGATTTCAATAGCAATGTCTAGATCCAACCACTACTCAGGATCTTTGAAAATATGAACTATCGCTGACATAGAATTCCTCATCAAAAGCAGTTTATGTGTAGGAACCTTCTCAAAAGATAATAGATTAGACACAGTAGCTTCGAAGTCAGAGCTTGCTGCACCGCTATGAGGAGGAGTTCCTGTAATATGAAGAGGAAAAGAAATTACAATAATGATAACAAGGCTAGGGGACGGGGAAATTTTGATAAAGCAAATGATATATATATATATACCTGCTGCAGAAGTATGGGCAATAGGAGGTTGAATTTTCTGAATAGAAGAAGGGCCAGCTCCCAACATATCAGCAAAGGAAGGCACTCTGGCCTCCGTGCTCGAATCCATAGTAGTTGGAGTCGGTAGATTAGTGGTCTCTATTGGAAAAATGATTCCGTGAGCTACTGCCTTCAGTGCTGCCAAAGGAGCCAAAGGGACCCTTAGTGAAACCAATGGTGCACCCGGAGGAAGATCCGTAAGGGGAGTATCACCCGTCCGAGTATTGACAATATGAGCACCTACAATAAAAATATTACAATGATAATGAGATAACTATTGTAATATATATATATATATATATATATATATATATATATGTAGATATATATATATATATATATATATATATATATATATATATATATGTAGATATATATAAGATTGTAAAAAAAGGGGGGGAAGGAAATTCCTTACTTGGCGAATATCCATATTCTCCATAATCTAGAGGTTCATCTTCTTCTTCTTCTATCACTGTAGGAGTCTTCACAGGAATATTGGTATCAGGAAGAGCTTCAGAAGTTGATGGAAGATGTTCTTCGTCAATAAAAGTACCTTCTACAATGACATCTTCCTCACCATCAATGTCAACTTCTCCCTCCTTAAAGTCATCATTTTCATCATCTTCAGCATCTTCATACTCAACAGAATTGGTGCCTTCAGATGAAGTGGCTGAACTTACATCCTCTGAGTCTTCTTCATCTACTTCTTCGATCATAACATGCTTCCCTTTAGAGGGAGAGGCCCGGCTACCTCCTGGCTGAGAATCTTTATTAACCGGGACCGAAGAAGCTGGAGAAGCCCCGTTACCCCCTTCTTGAGGAGAAGGGGGAGATGCTTGAGAGCATATCCGAGACCTTGTCATCGGAGAAGATGGACTAGGGTGAGCAGCTCGAGGAGTAGGAGAAGGGGCTGGTTGATCTTGAGGTTCGACAACATTTTCTTGAGCTAGAGAAGGAACTTCTGTCACCTCTTCAATCACTCTCTCAAAACAATCCCGTGGGACCTTCTCAAATTCCATGATGACCCCATAAGCTATCCACCCTTCTAAAGTGTTAGAAGGTTTTCATTCACGAATGGGATCATCCACTGATATCTTAACACATATATGACTAGTAAAGGGGGCATGACTCGTTTCTGGCACAAAGCCTATTCCTTCCTCGAACTTACAGCCTATGAGCCTTGGCGGCGAAATCCAAATAGGTTCAGTCACAGGTGAGCATTTATTTACCACATATGACTGATGAACCTACCATCTCATGTGATTGTATAAGGCACGAGGGATGCGATTGTAGCCTGAGATAATGAAAGAAGATTCGACTCGGCCACCCAAAAGCTATTTCCACACCATAGCCCAATTATAAGGGCTTGTCCCGTAACTCCGCATTCGCCGGTCACTAACTCGCAATTCTCTGATTTGGTCGAAACCAAATTGATGAGCAAAATGGCTCGGGTAGTATGGCTCCCTCCAAAACTCTACTCCCTCTCTCAATGGGAGACTACAGGATCGGATCGATAGATAAAATGCCCTTTACCCTGGGGTAAGTGATACAGTATCTATTTTATTTGTATCCTCTATGTAGTAAGATAGGCAGAAATGGAAGTAGTTGATGTTATCATCAGAAGAAATTACATTAATGACCCAATCGTAAGATCTTTTTGCCATAGCTCTCTTCTGGAAAAAACAGAGTGGAATGCGGGAGGGGTGAATATAAGCCTTCTCAGAAACTTCAAAAGTCCATGGAAAGTATACGCCGAGCCAGCTGGTGAAGTAATTCTAAGGAGTGTAAGTGGAAGAAGAGCTAACAAAAGGACTTTTGACATGCGAAGCAATCTCTCCAAAAGCCCTATAAATTGAGTATAGGAATGGAGGAGCGAGAGAATATTTGAACACTTCAGCCATTGCACCGGCGACAACAAACACCATGGGGTGAATAGATTGCCCACTTCGTGCTAGGCAGGACCACTACACTCAGCCAGTACACAAGAAATGCCGCGAGTTCCCTGTCAAGAGTATACTCTGAACGTTCTTTTATATTTTCGCAAAGATCCTCCAATTCTAGCGAACGGCTACCGTTAAACCTAGGAAGAGAAGAAAAGACAGATAATGAGAAGTATGTATCAGAAAAAAAATAAGAAATTGATAGTCTACAAGTAAGAGAAATTACCAAAGAGCTCTGTTGAAGTGCGCAAGCCATTGTAGGGGGAAATCTTATGAATGTTTGGGAATTTGGACATCTCCTTAAAATGTTCGATAGTCGTTTCTAAGATAGAAGCAACGCGGCCTGGTGAGGAGATATAAGCCAGTTCTTCATTAGTCAACACAAACTCATCGTAGAATTTCCCAGTTATTGGAAGACCAGCGATTCGATGAAGATCCCAGAGCGTGATACTCATCTTGCCCGCAGGAAGATGGAAGGAGTTGGTTGAGGGACATCAATAATTAAGGAAGCCTTTCAGAATGGTGGGCTCCTTATAGAAATGTTGCGATGTAGCTTCTATCACATTATAAAGATCAATCTTGACCAAGATTTTTGAATGCTTGACTAAAATCACTAATGCCCATCCAGGATAGTAGTCGCGAGAAGTCAGGAGGCCTCTCGTCTTCCGGACTCTAGATCGATTAACGTTCCCTGAAACGTTGTTGAAGCATCTCGTAAAAATGAGTTGGGAATAGATTGTGTGGATTGTGATAAGGGGTAAGGAAGATCATCTGGTGAATATCGCCAATCTGTTACCTTAGCTTCTTCGGCAGCAAGATACCTTCTAAAATTCTAGGTTCCCTCGATGACCAGGATTTTGTGAAGGCCAGTTTCTCTCCATCCATTTGATCTCTCGGTTCACAGTTGAGAATAGACTGATGGCGGTGAAGGCTTAGTGGGATCACTAACACGCCTTGCTTATAAGGGTTATTAAATTTCATAATACCCTCGATCACCCGAATCGACTCCCAGGAGTTCTGGAGTTTCTTTCTATTATGTTCTCTGATTTTCTCCGGGAACTCGTCAACTTTGTTGCAACGGGTTTTCTTCGACCTAGATGGTCGGTAGTGTCTTCTTGCATTGGTGGCTTTTGTCTCATCGTCGGCAAATGAGTCATCATTTTTAGCCACTCGTCCCAGTCATAATCTCAACCATGTCTCGGTGGTCGTTCAATCTCACCCATGGAGATTGCCCTGTGGATAGGAGAAGGCAGTGTAGCAATCCAATCGGTGAAATCGAAGGTAGGAAGCACAGGTTCCTTTATATAGACGGGACGTTTACTATTGGTTTTGAAATGTTTGCGTGTGTTGGAGCATAAAAATGATGGAGAAAGATTGAAAAGAAGAAGATCAAAAGGGAGTTGAAGGAATGAGGAAGAAAGAAGAAAATCAAGCATCATGTAAATTAGTTGCGCAGGTCACGCAACCAGTAATTGGTTGCGTGGGCCGCACAATGAATTTCTTCCATTACGCGGGCCGCGCAATCGACTTTGAGCCAGGCAATGGATTTCTTCCATTGCGCAGGCTGCGCAATTGACTTCACCATTATGCGAGTCGCACAACCAAGATCAGAGGTAGATTGTTATGGATGGTCAAATCTGATGCAAGGTGGGCCCCATGGCATAAAGATCGAGGGTTCACACGTGTGGGGGGCTATAAATACCCCACTCCCCCTCTCATTTGAAGAGAAGAAGAATTTCGGAAGAAGAGTAGAGCTCTGGAGGAAGATTGAAGGTGAGAGAGAGAGAGTGTCAAGATTGGTTGCGCAGGCCGCGCAACCAACAACCGGTTGCACGAGTCGCGCAACCAGGCTATTATATGGCCAGTTACAAAAGAGACCAAGGTGCTGCCAAAATCGTTAAGTTCGATCTTCATCACTCCAAGCCCTCCTTTTGCATAAGGGACAAGCTCAAAAAGGGGAAAAATCGAATGATTAAATCAGCATAACATTCCTCCTAAGGAGATGATCGAAGCACAAGTCGAAATGCTGCCGAATTCGAGAATCGACATTCAAACTTTGTCAATTTATGTATTTCAAATAATCTATCTTAAAATTAAGGGATATTAGAGGATGTAAATGAACTCAATATTATTAATACAATGATTGTTCTATATATTCTCTCTTTGTTATGTTCTAAGACGATAATTCCCCAAATCCAATGCATATGTTTCTTGTTCGAAATAGCCGCAAAATATGACGTATAACAAGCTTTTTCTATGAGGGATTGACCTCACCCATGCGCCAATTTGTGGAGATGATGTGTAATGGGGAATTCATGAATAAGGAAGCCAATGATGCGTGGGATTATTTTGATAAACTTGTTGAAAACGCGCAATCATGGGATACCTCTTCAAGAATTACCACTTCTAAGCTTACACAATCAAAGCAAATGAGAGGAATTTATGTACTAAAAGAGAAAGATAATATAAATGTAAGAGTGGCCAAACTCACAAGAAAAGTCGAGGTCATAGAACTTAAGAAGGTAGAACCCGAAAATACTACGAAAGTTGTTTGTGGTATTTGTACTTGTAACATACATACAACTGAGAATTGCCCAACAATTCCTACTTTTCAAGAGATTGAATGAGCAATCAAATACCGTAAATAACAACCAAAAACCTTTCAATGGACCCACCTCAAATACATATAACTCAAGCTGGAGGAACCATCCAAACTTCAGTTGGAGGAACGGATAAACGGCTACCCCTCAAGGGATCCTTAACCAATTTCTGAATCAAAAGAAACCTCAAGAGGATCTGGTCTTAAAATATATACAAAACCTTGAACTTTTGAATCAGGGTATGCAGCAAACCTTTAAAGACCTTACAAAGGCCATACAAGGGCTTGAAATAAAAAATTTGATTGGGGAGAAAGGGATCCTTCCGGCTCAGCCCGTCCCCAACCCAAAATAGCAATATGAAATCAGTGACCCAAGCTCTTCAAAACAGATGGAGCAGGCTAAGTCTATCACCACTCTTAAGAGTGGGAAGATAATTGACAAATCTATTCCGGTGAGGGTTGAAAAGCATAAGGACTGGAAATAGATGAGAATAATAGACCTAGCAATGCTCCACATGGGTTAGAAGCGGAACCTCAAAGTAAGTCGATTGCCTCATTCCCTCAATGGTTGATTGTACCAAAACCTCTCTCTAACACTCAAGATATTCTAGAGGTGCTTAAGCAAGTGAAGGTCAACATCCCTCTACTGGATGTCGTTAAACAAATCCCTTCATATGTCAAATTTTTGAAAGATTTATGTATGACCAAAAGATGGTAAAACATACAAAAGAAAATCTTTTTGACAGAAAAAGTGAGTGTCATCCTCAAGAAAGATGTACCACAAAAATACAAAGATCCTGGAAATCCAACCATCACTTGTGTAATTGGGAACCACTAGATTAAGCATGAACTTCTTGACTTAAGGGTGAGCGTAAATCTGATCCCTTACTCGATTTATGAACAATTGGGTCTAAGTAAAATAAAACCCACCCGGACCACATTACAACTTGCCAATCGCTCAGGTCGTGTACCGAGAGGGATGATTGAGGATGTATTGGTTCAAGTTGATAAATTCTACTATCCAGTAAATTTTATTGTCCTGGATACTCAACCCATCATAGATATGAGCACTCAAATACCCATCATTCTTGGTCACACACTCCATACTATATTAAATGTTATCATTAATTGTAGGAATGGAATTATGAATTTATCTTTCAAAAATATGACATTGGAGCTCAACATCTTTTTCAATATGAACAAACAGTCATAGGATGATGACGATACCTACGACATTAACATGATTGATTCTTTCGTGGAAGATAGAGCACTTTTAACTCTATACTCTAACACTCTAGAGACATACTTGGCCCACTCCCCTAATTTAGATAATGACATGATTAGAGAGATGGATGCCTTACTTGATGATACGCCGGTACTTGAAGTTAATAGGTGGAGGCCACAATTTGAGAAAATGCCCCAAACCGATGCAGTGCCTCTACCGTCTAGCCTCAAAGCACCGAAGCTAAAACCATTGCCCGCTGATCTTAAATATGTTTACTTAGGTCAAGATGAGACATACCTGGTGGTGATTTCTTCCCACCTTGAGAAAGAATAAGAGAGTGTGCTCATTTCCACTCTTATTGAGCATAAATGAGCTCTTGGATGGTCGATTGCGGACCTCAAGGGAATTGACCCTTTGATTTGTACTCACCGCATCCATCTTGAGGATAATGCGAAAACCTCCCGACAACCACAACATCGACTCAATCCAAATATGAAAGAAGTGGTTAAGGATGAGGTAATTAAGTTGTTGGATGTGGGTATCATATACCCTATATCCGACAGTCAATGAGTGAGTCCAACTCAGGTAGTTCTTAAGAAGTCCGGAATCACCATCATAGCCAATGCCAACAATGAACTCGTGCCAATTAGATTTACTACTGGTTGGCGGATTTGCATTGACTACAGGAAGTTGATTACCGTCACAAGGAAGGATCACTTTCCTTTGCTCTTCATTAATCAAATTTTGGAAAGGCTAGCCAGTCACTCTTACTATTGCTTCCTTGATGGATATTCGTGCTACAATCAGATAGCGATAGCTCTTAACGATCAAGAGAAGACAATGTTCACATGTCCCTTTGGCACATTTACTTACCGAAGGATGTCATTTAGATTATGTAATGCCCACGCTACTTTTCAGCGATGCATGTTGAGTATTTCTTCTGACATGGTGGGGCAATATTTAGAGGTCTTCGTGGACAACTTCTCTGTCTTTGGTCCATCCTTCATCGAGTGTTTGGAAAATCTAAAATGTGTGTTGAAGCGATGCAAGGAAAAGAATTTGGTTCCGAATTGGGAGAAATGTCATTTCATAGTTCCCAAGAGAATTGTGCTTGGACACATAATTTCGTCCAATGGAATTGAGGTAGACAAAGCAAAAATTAATCTTATCTCTAACCTACCTCCACCCAAGAGTGTACGTGACGTGCGATCCTTCCTAGTACATGTCGGATTCTATAGACGATTTATAAAGGACTTTAGTCATCTCTCTCATCCTTTATGCAATCTACTTCAAAAGGATGTACCATACGAGTGCACTGAATAATGTCAAGAAGCATTCACTAAGCTCAAGGGCATGTTAATTATCACACCTATCACGCAGCCACCCAATTAGAGCATCCCTTTTGAGATTATGTGTGATGCATCTGATTATGTTATTGGGGCAGTGTTAAGCTAGAGAAAAGAAAAGAAGCCCTATGTTATTCATTATGCAAGTATAACTCTAAATTCTGTCCAAGTGAATTACACTACTATGAAGAAGGAACTCTTAGCCGTAGTGTTCGCTTTGAATAAATTTAGGTCCTACCTGATCGGATCTAAGATCATCATCTACACGGACCATGTGGTGCTAAAGTATCTTCTTTCTAAGATGGATGCCAAGCCTCGCCTGATAAGATGGGTCCTCTTACTCTAAGAATTTGATATTGAAATACGAGAAAAAAAAGGGGTAGAAAACGTAGTGGCCAACCACCTTTCTCGACTTAACCTCCCTGATTCCCTTGAGCTAACACTAATAAAAAATATGTTCCTTGACGAATAATTGTTTAAACTCTCCCAACTACCTTGGTTGGCTGACATTACAACTTATCTTCCTACGGGTTTCACGCCAACATATTGGACTGCGCAAGATAAGAAAAAATTCTTCGCCAAGGTACGTAAGTTTTTCTGGGATGATCCTTATTTGTTTAAATATTACCCAGACCAAATTCTAAGAAGATGTGTACCACACAATGAACATAAGAGTGTCATCTCCTTTTATCATTCATGGGCCTGTGGTGGTCACTTTTCTGCTAAAAAGACTATGGCCAAAATTCTGCAGTGTGGCTATTACTGGCCCACGATGTTCAGAGATGCTCATGAGTTTTGCAAAGCTTGTGAGCGCTGTTAAAATTTGGGAGGATTGTCCCATCGAAATATGATGCTTCTGAACCTCATTCTTATCACTGAAGCATTTGATTGTTGGGGTATCGATTTCATTGGACTATCCCTCAATCCTTTAGGAATATTTACATTTTATTAGCAGTAGATTATGTCACTAAGTGGGTCGAAGCAATCCCGTGCCAGAATAATGATCATAAAACGATCATTCGATTCTTTAAAAAAAATATCATTTCTCAGTTCGGAACGCCTTAGGCCATCATTAGTGATGGAGGTTCACACTTTTGTAATAGGCCATTTAAGAACTTAATGAAGAAATATGGCATCTCACATAAAGTGAGCACTCCATACCACCCACAGACAAGTGGGCAAGCTGAGATTTCCAATACGAAAATTAAACAAATTCTAGAAAAAATGGTTAACCTTGAACGCAAAGATTGGTCAATCCGTTTGATCGAGGCTTTATAGGCTTACCGTACGGCTTTTAAAACCCCCCCATTGGAATTTCTCCCTTTAAACTCATCTATGGGAAAGCCTGCCACTTACCTGTGGAGCTGGAGCATAGAGCCTACTAGGCTATCAAAAATCTGAACTTTAACTTGGACAACGCTGGCTCACTACGCAAGCTCCAACTAAATGAATTTGAGAAAATCTGGAACGATGCTTATGAGAACTCGAGAATTTACTAGGACAAGATGAAGGTGTTCCATGATAGGAACATCCTTCAAAAATCATTCATAACTAGTCAAAAATTCATTCTGTACAATTCTCGATTACTTCATTTTTCGAAAAAACTTTGATCTTGTTGGACCGGCCCTTTTAGTATTACTATTGTTTATCCTCATAGGGCTGTCGAGATAAAGAATCTGATAAATGGCAATATTTACAAAGTGAATGAACATCGTCTTCAGCCATTTGTTGAGAAGTTTGATTCAGAGGACATGTCTATTCCTTTGACTGATCCTGTATACCAGGATTGACCTCCTAGTTAGGTTTATTGCTATCATAGAATTTAGGATTATGATAGTTTGATTTCAGTTTGCTTAGTCTTTGTGCCAACTCATTTACATGTTAAGAACTTTAGAAAAGCTTCAATTCTTCTTCTTCAGGTATTAGCTTCTCATCACTTCTCATTTCTTTTCGTTATCTTATGTGCATTGCATGCTCATATCTTTTACATTGAGGACAATGTAGGTTTTAGGTTAGGGGTGTGAACTAGGTAAACTAATCAGTATTTTCTTAGTTTTAAGTAAAAATTGTGAAAATTTTCAATTTTTCAAACTAAAAACATGTTTGGGAAATGATAATTTGTGGAATTAAGAATGCTTTGAGTATGATGATAAGATGGAGATTGAACTTTGAATTGTTGGAATTTGATCAACCGAGTAGACTATCATCTAAATTCTTGCATTTAATTGATTAAGAGGAAGTTTGAATATCATGTTAATTTAAGTCACAAGACACGTTCAATTTGCTTTCTGTGAATAGTACAAGAATTTTTTATTGTTAGCATGTATATCATTGAAAGATATTGAGAATTAAGTCTGGAGAATTTTATCCACCTTAAAAAGATGAAAAGAACTAGTTAAAAAATAGAGAGATCGACAAAAAGGTCATGAATGATGAAAACACTGGAAAGGAACGAAAAGTCTTAAAAGAATGAATAAATAAAAGGGACCGTCGATAAAAAATCACTACTTTATTATTCAATAAAACTTGAGGTGATGAGCATAGCTAACATTATGAAATAGTAGTATGTTATGGAAAGTAAATATAATTCACTAAGTACATTGGAAATTTCTTATATATGAACTTATGCTCTTAAATTGATTGATAAAGAAACTTTTTGATTGATTGCTCATGTGATTTGGCTTTAGGTTTTCAAAATTGCACTCCCGCTTTTTTAGATTATACTCATTCATACTTAATTGCACAAAAGATTGTTTTCTAAAAGTGATTTGAACATTGAAGATTGAAAATTACTTCACGCATATTTTTGCTTTGGACTAGCAAAATGTTGGTTGGGGGGTGTGTTGAGTATGAAATCTTACATATTTTTCCCTGTTTATACATTGGTTTTATGAATATGATAGTGCTTAATTGATTTAATTATGCATGTTTTCATGTGCAAGGTGATTTCGAGAGCTTAAAGGTGAAATTGATACCAAAAGGAAGATTTATGCTCAAAAGATTACTAAATAAAGATTTGGAGATTTAGAAGTTATTAATGAAGAATTCACATACCAAAGATCCAAGAAAATGAAGTGAGGAATGAAGAGAATCAAAGATTTAAAGTGAAGAAAAGGAATCCCGAAATTGTCCTAAAAATGCATATTCAGAAACTCTGAGTCTATTTTCAAAAACTGCGCAGAGTGCATAAATTTGAAGCAGTTTAAACTCCGAGCATATTTTGGAAAAGTACGCAGAGTGAGTAAATTTGAGGCAGTTTCTAAAATTTTCAAACTTGGTGCGAAAGTTGGAGTTTCACAACTATAAATAAGATTCCCTAGGATACTGTAAAGCATCTTCTAGGGTTTGGAAAGATCTCAAGGAGCATAGACAAGGGTGGAGCAGCCGTCAAAGAGTTTTTCTTCTTCCCTAGTTTATTTTTCATGCTTTGTTTAAAAGATTTGGTTTTAATCATGTCTATGGTTGGCTAAACCTCTTAGCTAGGGCTAATGGGTGAAGCTTATAGCGTGTTTGAATGATTATCTTGCTTTGATTCTTGTTTTTATTGATCCTCATTGATTTTTAGTTTGATATTAAATTAATATTATCAATTTTCTATGATTTATTGTGACTCAAACTACAATAGATGTTGTGATAGCTTTTGATATCTTCTTTTCTTGTTTTGAGTTTGTGAGATTGGTAAATCCTATTGTTCACCATCATCTCATGGGCGTGGTAGGGTGATGGAATCCCTTCCAATCTTCACAGTTCTCCCCCATCGAGAATTAGGTCAATGAAAAGTTTAGATTTGATTTAAATTTCTTTATTTTCAATTGGATAAGATAGGACTCCAATTCCAATTGTGTTCCTTAAATCAAGTAAGGTAGCATCTTGATAGCTACAAGTGGATCTTTGGCACTCTAGTTCCCACCTTTAATTGATAGTTTAAACATTATTCATAATTACTCTCTTTTATTCCAAAATTTAGATTTAGATCTTCTTCTAGTTCTAGTTCTAGTTCTTTTCAGAATACGTACAAGTTTAGTCCCTGTGAATTCGACCTCGTTCTCACGAGTTATTACTACATCGCGACCCTACACTTGGGGTTGTGAACACTCTACTATCCACACATATGTGCCAAGTGTCATCTTTCTTAAGTGTTAGTAAAGTGGGAACACCACACGGGGTCATGCTCTCCTAGATGAAACCCTTTTAAATGAGCTCATCTACCTGCTTCTTCAACTCTGTATGCTCTACAGGGTTCATCCTATAGTGAGGAAGGTTTGGTATAATCAATGCATGGATAAGATCAATGGCATGCTGGATATCCCTCATGGGTGGCAACTCATCCTGCAAATCCACAGGGAATACATCTTTGTACTCCTCTAAGACCGGGGCTGCCTCGTGGGGTAACTCTATTGGTACCTCTGATGTAGCCTCTCTAACCACTAAGGCATACACCGTCGAATCATCCTTAGTCTTTCTTTCAGTATCTTCTTAGTTTTAAGTAAAAATTGTGAAATTTTTCAATTTTTCAAACTAAAAACATGTTTGGGAAATGATAATTTGTGGAATTAAGAATGCTTTGAGTATGATGATAAGATGGAGATTAAACTTTGAATTGTTGGAATTTGATCAACCGAGTAGACTATCATCTAAATTCTTGCATTTAATTGATTAAGAGGAAGTTTGAATATCATGTTAATTTAAGTCACAAGACACGTTCAATTTGCTTTCTGTGAATAGTACAAGAATTTTTTATTGTTAGCATGTATATCATTGAAAGATATTGTGAATAGTACAATCCAGTAATACCGTATTCAAATCATACGTGGATTGGATCCGGCGAGGGATGTGACCTCCCGATCTTACATGGTTTCAATCCAACAGTCAATGCATCTTTTCTAGTACAGGAAATCAAAGGATTTCTAGAATAGTGATGGCTAAAAAATCTGAAAGAGAGTTGGGATCAATTCTTAGATTTTTAAGGTAAGGGGACTTCAAGAATCTAATTGTAAACAGTAGCAATCAAAGAATATTAGGTGTAGAAAGAGAAGAAGAATGCTGGAGAGTTAGAAACAGAATTTAGAAGAAGAGAAGAGATTAAGGGAAGAGAGGAAATTACCATAAAAAGAAAGGAGAATGAGGCACCAAGCTTTCATTAAAAAAACCCATCCAGTTTAGGGTAGAAAATACCCTATTTATAAAATTTAAATAAAAATGACTAAACTACCCCTATAACAAAAAAAATTGTTCCTCCGATTGTCTTCTAACTCATCCAACATGTGTGTCCTCCTAATGTGGGGCCTTTAATTAATCCAGGGACAAGTGTAAGGTCTTCAAAATCCTCCTTAGTTGTGCTACAAATCATCATCAAGCCATAAAGATGTAATCATCGGCCACCTTCGTCTTTGATAAACTTTAAAGGGTCCGATGTCCTCATCATGGTTTCTTGGATATATTCTTTCACCATAGCCACCCCAAAGAAATGGGTGGGGAAGATATGATGGGGGTTGTAGCAGGGCATCAAGAACCGCATCGGGGAGATTTTACTAGTTCTTTGTCGAGAGTCCTCTATTAGATAAGCCTCCAAGATTTGGGATTCCTTCACGGCACAATGGGTTGTATAAAGAATCTCATTGTGTGTCATCTGATCTGCAAGTTGATTGTGCAGGATTGAGAGATGGCAATGTAGATTCATTAGAATGATGACCATCTCATCCTTAAAAGGATTGTTGAATTTAATCATCTCCTGACGGACCTTCACGTCATCCCGCGTATTCTGAAGATGCCTTTTATTGAAGTCCTTGATTTTCTCTTAGAGTTGTTGGCCCTTACTTTTTGATGACTTCCTCCTTGTGAAAGAGGGAGAAGGAATATATGTCTTCTATGAATGTTCGAAGTAGCCTTCAACCAATCCTCTCAAGCTGATTCATCGCCCTGTCAAGGAGGTCTTTTTATGTCTTCTATGATTATAGCCTGCCATATGGGGCTAGCCAAAAGAGCTAAGCGATCTGAGAAATCTATTATTAGAGGGCTTGTTGAAAAGGGAGGGGTGTCTAGTCGTCATCTTAACTCGTTTACAAGGATGATCATCTGCTTATGGAGATTGAAGGGGTGATCTTATTGCTTAACTCCTAGAAGAGTGATGAGTATGAGTGGAAGGTTCTTGGGAGGATGCAGAAATCCTCTTACTCTTCACCATTTGGTTGGAGTAGAAAAGAAATTACAGGGCAAGATTTTGGCAGAGTCTAGGGACTTAGCTAAATTTTTGTCGATGCAAATGGGAATTGCATGATCGCACAATGGAGATCAATTACACGATCACGCAAAGGAGTGTTGTTGTGCGATTGTGTAACCAGATGCAGTGACCAAAGAATAAAAGCAAGAATGGTTGAAGTGAAAGGTGCCCAATTTATATAGCCAACAGGACCTGACAACCTGTTGTGAAGACCTGATAGTGCAACACAAATTGTATGATTGCACAACAGATACTGAGAAAATATTCGTGCGAAAGGAGGTTCAGTCCCCCTTCGATTTTGAAGTAAGATTAAAAGAGAACCAATGGGGCATCTGTTGTAGGACAAAAATCACCATTTGAGCAAGATAATTGTATTACATGGACGCGCAACAGAGATGGATTGCATAACCCCGCAATTGAAAATAGAGTGTTGGGAAGCAGGCAAAACACAAGTCTGACCAAATTGCATGAAAAGAGTAGTTGCATGATTGTACAATAAAGATGCATTGTGCGACCCGCCAACATCACCTAGACACACGGATATTGTAACGCCCTGAAATTCGGGGGTCGAGCATAACTCAGCTCCCGAGTTCCAAAACATCACTTATGCAACATAATTAATGAATGATGTATGTTGACTGTATTAGCACATAAACATGGGATAGATTAAGCCAAAACACAGATATGCTTCAGGGATAAGTGAATAAAGCAAGCGGAAGACTTATAGTAAAATATGTGTACAAGTGTAAGTCCCTGAATTACATATACAACCAGATCGTGTAAAAGTGTTATTTATCAAAATTTATAAGTACAAGTTACATCATTTCAGTTCCCAAAAATAGTAATCCCATAGATCCCGCGCAACAGACCGAGGCTCGCTAGAACCCGTCTCAAAACCGCATATAGGAGAAGGCACTCGTCGTCATCCGGCTCAGCTCTGCCTCGTACGTCACATCCACATCTCGCAACATCGTGGCCTAAGATGCAGTCCGGTGGGTGTGAAACACCGCCCAAACGTGGGAGTGAGTGATCAACTCTGGAACAATAAGGCAATCGGTTAACATGCTATCGCTCAATCAAACAAGAATGATAAAGCAGACAATTAAATAAATCCTAAGTACTCTTGTTCATGCACGTATGAATGCAATCTGATGCGTGCCCTCACGCGTACACCCTCAGCGTCTTCATCTTACGTTACGCATGACATCGCCTCTAAGTGCGCCACCTCTACAAAGCACATGCAAATGCGGTGCATGGATATGATTACCAAGTTGTTATTAGTCCATTTCATACAGCAAGATTGGGAAGCTAAGATACCTTCCTCATATCATCATCCAAACAGTGATCCATACTAGGGTCGTCAATCCTAGACATCTCATACGATCATATATTTGAGGTCGTAGCAAAGGGCTCGTCACCAATCAATGCACGCCTTTCATGCCCTTACTACCACAGATCGGCTCGTCACCTCCTTATAGTATCCAGGTATGCTCGAGGTCACTACAAAGGGCTCGTCACCAATCAATGTAGGCCGACAGCAGCACGAATATAGTGTCCCATACCACCATAATCGGCTCACGAGTTTAGTTGCTCACCGGTCACTACGGGGAGGCTCGTCACCCCAGCGTAGGCCGACGGCTCGACCACGGTGTCCCATACCACCATGTCCGGCTCATGAGTCTTAGCGGATCGGTACCATGGTTATTAGGATTTCACTGGTAAGTTCGGTACCCTAGATTCAAGCAATAGCGTCCATACATGGTTAACATACATCGGACAATCGGGTTAGTTGACGAACTCGACTAGCACGAGCGCACGTTGAATTGAACGACATAGAGTGCGCAAACACTCCGCGTGGCCAAACCACCGCCGCCAACTCTAATACGACTCGGGTTCGTCTAATGCATCTCACGTGGCGAAAGCAATCTCAACCACGACCAAAGGGTCAATTACCGATTTCTGGACTAAGGCATAGTCCCAAACATCCTACACTACTACATATATTCATATGGAATGTAAAACAATAATGGAACAATAACTCAAATCATGTTACATACACATCGAATAATATCAACTTAACATAAATGTAAGCATAGGAGATGCTTGAATTTAAATAACTTGGAATGTAAATGCATAAGGAAATCATGCGCATCCATAGGAGTATTGAGAATCACTTCTCAACGCCTGCATTTAGTGTAATCAGTTACACTTAGGTCATTCATGCATTTCTACAAACACTTAGCATACAAGGAATAACATACATGACGTATGTTGAAATACATGCACTTAGACAATTCCCTTTACCAAGGAGTTGTCATACATGCATCTAGCATACATACATGACCAATAATCATGGCAAGCACAAGTGCGTATTTTATACGTATACGGTACTTTATAAATACACATAGAATACACAAATCTCAATATAGCACATGCATATCAGAAAGCAATGCAAACATAACATTTGACATGTGAAATCTCATCCATAACAAGAATAAATCACTAATCGGGATTGAAAGCCTTGAAAACCATAACCTATACACTTAAAGTCCGCACCTTAAGCAAAGAAAGAACCGCCGAACTGATTTAGACGAGTTGTCTTCGTCAACGGCGCAAGAATACCCTAAAATAAGGATAGAAATGAGATACAACAACACCAAGTCTAATCTAAGCTCTAACACAAATTAGGGTTAGTTTAACTTACCCCAAAGAACTCAGAATCGTCAGAGGAACGATTCAAAGTGAAGATTCGTAGTTTAAGAATAAAAAGGAAGAATCTAGTTGATTCAACAACTAATATCTCTCACTAAATCTCTCATTTCCACTCTCTCCAAGCTAGGGTTAGAGAAAATTCGTATGGAAATGAGAGCTAGGGTTTAAGGACTATATATAGGCCTTAAAATGATGGAAATAACCCTAGGGTCAAGGTATACTTAGGTTATAACCAAAGTACGCCTTTCTCGATCCAACGAAGCACTTCTGGTGGGCCTATAACCACGAAAGGTCGGACTTAAGCTCACTGACCATGGATCTGAGTTTTCATACTGACCGGCTCTTCAGATCAGCCGTGGCGGACCACACTCAATTCAACGGTCACGGAAACTCGATCAGGTCTACAAGCACTAGGATATGCCTGGGCCAACCATCCTGATCAGAGGGTGAAATTAGGTCAGAATCCAACGGTCAGATAGCTTAAAATCGTCGCGCAAGCGACACGACTCAGATTTCATAAAAAGCTTATTAAATTCCAACCGTTCTCACACTCTTCACTCCGAACTCAATCAAATCGACCTAGAACATCCGATCGACTTGATTTTCGAGGTGAAGACCAAGCCCAACTCGGTGACCGCAACTAAGATCATCGCCATCGGACTTTCGATGCGCGGTCCAGTCCGATCCAGATCTTCCAAATTCCCCAGAACAACCGGATTTAGCGATGGATCCCACATTTCCGAGTAACGTAGCGCTCACTAATCTACACGTTTAGAGCCATGCAGATACAATTTTAAGTGATTGAATCGAAATTAACAAGCAAACAAGTATATCGCTAAATAACCCAAAAAAAACTAATTAAGGAAATATTAGCACAGAAATTCCAAGGTCGTTACAATCTACCCCCTTAAAGAAAATTTCGTCCTCGAAATTCATACCTTCATATAAGCCTCAAGGATCAGAGGGTAGGTCTTTCTGACCTCAGCTTCAGATTCCCAAGTAGCCTCTTCCACACCATGATGCGTCCATAGCACCTTCACGAGAGGGATAACCTTGCTACGCAGTACCTGCTCCTTCCTATCCAGAATACGCGTCGGTCGCAGTACATAAGTGGCATCCTCACTTAACTGCACTTGCTCCCAACTGATAATATGCGAAGGATCAGGAACGTACTTCTTCAGCATAGAGATATGAAATACGTTATGCACGCCCGCAAGAGGTGTGGGCAAAGCAAGGCGGTAAGCTACCGCTCCCACTCGATCCAGAACTTGAAATGGACCAATAAATCTCGGCGTCAGCTCTTCCTACCGAACCGCAAAACTCCCTTCATAGGAGAGACCTTGTAAAAACATGATCTCCCACTACGAACTCAAGCGGTCCGACGCCTCGTATCGCATAACTCTTCTCGCTACTGCCGCTAGAAGTCGACGTCGAATGATGTCAACCTTCTCTGAAGTCACCTGCACCAACTCTGGGCCAAGCAAACTACGCTCACCAATTTCTGCCCAACAATGTGGTGCTCTGCACGGGCGACCATACAACGCCTCGAAGGGAGCCATGCCGATACTCGCCTGGAAACTATTATTATACGCGAACTCTGCATACTGAAGACAATCATCCCAACTGTCTTTGAAATCCAAAACACAAGCTCGCAACATATCTTCCAGAATTTGATTCACACGTTCCGTCTGCCCATCTGTCTACGGATGAAACACGGTGCTGAACTTCAATTTCACACCCATCGCTTCCTGGATACGAGTCCATAAGATAGATGTAAAACGCGTGTCTCTATCGACACAATCTCCGGGGAACTCCATGCAGACGCACTATCTCCTTGATATACAACCTAGCCAACTCGTCTGCAGAGTAAGTGACTCTGATCGGTAAGAAATGCGCCGACTTCGTTAATCGATCGACGATCACCCAAATAGAGTCAAATCCCTTTCTCGTCCTCGGCAACCCAGAAATAAAATCCATAGAGATGAAATCCCACTTCCATTCAGCTATGGGCATGGGCTGCAACAGCCCAGGAGGTCGGCGATGCTCTGCCTTGACCTGCTGGCACGTGAGACAACGAGAAACAAATTCAGCAATCTGGACCTTCATATTGTCCCACCAATAAGACCTCTTCATATCCTGATACATCTTCGTGCTACCTGGATGCATCGCAAGCTTAGAACTATGGGCTAACTCGAGAACCTCACGTCTCAAGTCAGGGATGTCAGGAACACATAACCGGCCACGAAAACGTAGGCCCCCATCAGAACTAACACTCCAGTCGGAGTTCCCATCTGTACCAACCCGCTGCCTCATCTTCACCAAGAGCTCATCATCTACCTGAGCTGCAACGATCCTCTCGTCGATGACGGGCTGTACACGAATGTGTGCGATAACCTCATACGGCTCAACCACCGTAAGCTTCTGCTCAAAATCGCGCACGAACTCCAACATCTCCCACTCTGCTATCATCAGCGGAGCCGCAAACTCCAAAGCCTTCTTGCGACTCAACGCATCTGCCACAAGGTTCGCCTTACCAGGATGGTAAGAAACATCGAACTTGAAGTCCTTCAATGTTTCCATCCATCTGCGCTGCCTCATATTCAAATCACGCTGCGTGAAAATATACTTAAGGCTCTTGTGGTCGCAAAAGAGCTCGAACTCCTCACCATAAAGGTAATGTCTCCAAAGCTTTAATGCGAAGATGACATGTGTTATTCCAAGTCGTGCGTAGGGTAATTCTCTTCGTGTTTCCTTAATCGACGCGAAGCATAAGCAATCACCCCGTCCTTCCGCATAAGGACACAACCCAGACAGGCTAACGCGAGAGGCGTCGGTATATATAATATACTTAACCCCTTGCTCGGCAATACTAGCACGGGCGCGGACGTCAACTTGTCCTTCACCGAAAAGCTAACTCCGCTGCTCACTCCAAGCAAACTTCAAATCCTTCCGTGTCACCTACGACAACGGTCCGGCAATCTTCGAGAAGTCCCGAATAAAGCGTCGATAATACCTGCAAGGCCAAGAAAACTCCTCACCTCAAGATCGAACCAGTCACAGTGAGCCTGCACTGCACCTACCTTGGCAAGGTCGACGGCTATACCTTCCTTGGACACCACATGTCCCAGAACTTGACTTCCTCTTTCCGGAAATCACACTTCTTGAACTGTGCGAAAAGCCGATGCTCCCTAAGAGTACCCAAAACCGCTCTTAAGTGCTCCTCGTGCTCGCCGCTCGCCGAATAAATCAAGATGTCATCAATAAATACAATGACGAATCGAAACAGAAATGGCCGAAACCCTGTTCATTCGATCCATGAACACGGCCGGTGCGTTCGAGAGGAGTCGAAACGACATCACAAGGAACTCATAATGACCGGTGGTCCTGAAAGCGGTCTTACGCACATCCCCATCCTCGACGCGCAATCGATGATACCACGATCGCAGATCAACCTTCGAAAAGTACCGTGCCCCCTTCAACCGATCAAACAGATCATCAATCCCGGCAAGGGGTACTTATTCTTCACGATTACCAGAAGTTCAACTGCGATAATCAATACACAATCGCAAGGAACCATCCTTCTTCTTCACAAACAGCATGTGCTCCCAAGGAGACACACTGGGCCGAATAAAACCCAATTCTAGAAACCATCTATCTGCTTCCTCAACTCCTCCATTTCACTGAGGCATCCGATAGGTGGGTAAAGAAATGGGCGCCGCACTGCATAAGATCGATAGCAAAATCAATCTCACGCCGAGGAGGTAATCCAGAATCGACTCAAACACATCTTCAAACTCCCGAACTACCGGCGTACTAACCAACGCCGACTTCGGCCGAACTCTCCAACAGAGAAGAATAAAAATCAATACGAATAGGGTAACTGACTGAACAGGGAAAGTAACAATCTCGCCCTCAGTCCATGGATCGTCACCGATCTCGCTTCACAATCAATCTCACCGCATCCTCGTGAGCCAATCCATACCCATAATAACATCGTAGTGATAAAGCGGTGCGACTAGCAAATCAACACGGATCGATCCACTTCCCAGATCGACCAAACAATCCATACAACGCTTGCCCAAGGCAGAGGACATCCCCGTAGCGGTAGTAAGCGTCACTCCTTGCATAGGAACAGATCTCAAACCCAAACGCCTAATTGCCGCATAAGAAATAAGAGAAGTAGTGGACCCTGTATCCACTAGCACAGAAACGGGAATACCTTCCATATGCGCTGTCACCTCAAAGGACCTCGGCACCAAGTCAGACATAGCGCTTCAACCGAAAGCGCATGAACACGAGCTGCTGCTAACGATTCGGCGGAGGAACCATGGGCCGCCGAGGTGGCCTGAAGCTGAAGGTGTGAAGGATGGATGAGCTGGCGCCGATCGAAGAGGAGGAGGAGAAATAACTCGAGGCATCGGACGGCTAACCCTCTCGCGGTGGAGTAAAACCACTGCCTCGCATACGGAAAAGCAAAAACGGTCCAAGTGCCCAACCTTCCCACAATAAGAACATCTCAAGATCGGCTCTCATCTGCTGAGCGGCGGCGCGCCAAGGAGGAG
The DNA here is from genome assembly GCF_029962835.1 of Magnolia sinica. Taxonomy (NCBI): domain Eukaryota; kingdom Viridiplantae; phylum Streptophyta; class Magnoliopsida; order Magnoliales; family Magnoliaceae; genus Magnolia; species Magnolia sinica. The sequence continues at coordinate 59,057,165 of NC_080575.1, read as the reverse complement.
AATCAACACGCGGCCTCTTGCCAAGGAAAGGTGCACCATGGAAATCCGGTCTCGGCCTAGGAGGCATCGGTGCTCGCATGCGGGACGCTCTATCTCCGTCCTTACTCTGCTCGCAAGGACATGCTCACTAGCTCCGCATATGAAGAAATGCCAGCACAGCAAATCTTCGATCGGATCTCAGGTCGCAGCCCCTCGGAAAAACGCCGCATCCTCATCGGCTGATCACCCAGGATCAAAGGAACATACCGCCCCAACTCAGGAAACCGGTTCTCATACTCCGTAACCGACAACCCTCCGGCGGAGGCGAAGGAACTCACTCTCCTTCTCATGTCGTTATGATCAGGAAATACTTCTCGTGGAAGCGCGCCTCAAACGCTGCCACGACCACACGAAGTCCTCCTCGACGGTGCGAAGCACATCCCACCACAAACCGGCCTCCTTCTCAAACATGAAGGTGGCAAGCTCAACTGCTCGACCTCAGAGCAGTGGCCTCAGCATCTTAGAGATGCGGTCAATCCAATACTCGGCCTCCTCGGGTCTATGAGAACCCGCAAATGTAGGAGGTCGCAAGCGCTGAAATCGCTCGAATGTGCCGTTGCACTGACACTGACACTGGCACTCCCAGATGGAGGCATAGGTGAAACAGGTGGAGTCGCCCCTACTGACTGAGCAAAGATGCCAGCCATGGAGGAGAGGAACTCCTGCTGCTGCTGCTGCTGAATCTGCTGCTCCTGCATCAACAACATCATCTGCTCAAACATATCAACAGGTGGAGTAGATGAAGGTGCACGACTCGGCCCAAGAACCGGGGCGTGACTGGAGGAACCATAGGTGTCGACCCAACACCGGCGCAAGATGGACCCGCCTGCGGATCTGAATGGCTATCGCTCAAGGGAGGAACCCTAGCAAGCGACTCAATCAGAGAGAGACGGGCCGAAGTCTTCGAACCCTTAGGAGGCATCCCTACATTAAATCAGAGGATGCAACCTGTCAGATTCTAAGTCACATAATCCATCCACACAACAACACAGCACAGCACAACTCCAAAAACAAACAACATGCATTCCATTAATCAAAATCGTCGCAATACAAGTAGTGCAGCAATACATGAATCACGACTAGGAAAGCATGAAACAACAACATCTAACACTTCAACAACCACAGCAACTACAACAACCACAAACAACTACCACAACTACAACACTACAACACTCCCACTACAAGCCAACAACGGCTATACACAGAAAGAAAACACAAACAAAGCAAAAGACGGCCACGACGATGCTACTCGTCGAAATCAGGAGACGGAGGCGGAGCACCCTTATCCTGCGAGCAATACAGGATAGACTTCAAAGTCCAGGACATCTTCTTGAACTTGTGCTTAACCAAGCCTCGAAGATCCACCATCTCTGGCGTAAAGCGGCTTGCCCTTCTTCAAGCCGTGTAAGACGGGCATCTCTCGCAATCTGCTCTGCGCCTGCTGTGGCACCACAGGAGGAGAGCAATCACTCGAATCTGTGCCCCACTCTCTTCCTCGTCTTGCTCTGCTTCTTCCTCGGACTCCGCACCACCTTCATAACTCTCATCATCACTCTCAGACCCGGCCTCACCCTTAGAGGCAAGCCGACCAGAACCAACCTCCATCGGCTTAAGGGTCCTCAAGTTGAGATGACGAACAGGGACCGGTTTCTCAGCTCCAAGCCTATAGCCAAACTCATGTGAGATCTTGCAAATGAGGCGGCCAAAGGGAAGAGACTCGGTCCGTCTACTCGAACGAGCGATGAGAATAATCGGGCGCAGATGTACGTCGGCACACACAACTTCGCATCTTGCCCGATATAGAAAATCTACCATCAGGCGCGTACACTCATGCGGTTGCTCCACCGGGATACACATTGAACGTAAAGATGTGGTGAAGCAAGCGGAAGTCGTCCGTCATGTGAGAAGCCAAAAGACTCCTATTCGGCCGCCATTCGACCACTACCACACAAGGATCGGGTGCGACGATCCCTCTCGCACACACTGTCCACATTCTCGCTGGCATGCACTTCCCCAAGTGGCACCTTCAAGAGTCGGGATATCAAAGCAACATTGACAATTCCAACTCGACCGCTACCACAGGAAATCTTGAACTGCACCGAAGGCTCCAGAATGTTGTCATAGAAGGCCCGAACAGTGCTAGCATTCGCGCGATACTCGCCTTCGAACAAGGGACCCCAACCAGCCCCTTCTAGGCGCTCCAACAAAAAGAACTCACCAAAGAGCCGCGGATCAACATGAGCCTCAAAAAGGACTCTACGCCCCTCATAGACTCCATGCGACAATTCCGCCAACAAGGTCCTACTGACAGGAGCTCGAGATCGAGGTCCCGCGTCTGGAACTCGCGCGTGGCGGACGTGCTAGCAGCGGCACCTCTCGGCCTCCGTGCACGGGTTGGGCGGCTCGGCCCGGCTTCATCCACCGGCGCTCTCTTCTTCCCCATCAAGGAAAGAAGGGAAGAAATGGAAAAGATGGCCGTCACAATCTCAAAGAGGGCCATGAGAAATGAGAGAAAGAGAGAAATAGGAAGATGGTGAAGCTTCCACACAACTATGAGCCAAAAGGGAATGAAAGGGCTCAAATGAGAGGGAAAGATGGAGAAATCAGCAATGGAATGGAAGATTTGAGAATGGGGTGATGGGTTTGCACGAAAATGGAAGGAAGATGAAGATTTGGGAGAGATTTGAGAGAGTTTGGAGAGGTTGTTGAAGAAAAGGAGAGCTTGGAAGAGGGTTTTGTGAAGGAAATAGATGAAAGGAAGGGTTTTAAAATGAAAACCGTGGAGGGGTGGGCCACACAAGCCTCATGGACGATCGGCCCGCGTCGGCCCGGCCCGCCTGGCCCGGCGACCGGCGATCCCTCGCCGAACCGGCGATGGCATCGCCGGTCTCTGGACATATCGGCGATGCCTCGCCGATTTGGCGAGGTCCTCCTGGTCCTCCTTGGTCCAAATGATGTGGTTCCCCCCTGGGTCCCACAGAAAATGCCCCGATTGGCCCCTTGTGTAATTTGAAGCTTATCGGGTCATTCTGACAGAAATCTGATACAAACAGCGATTTCTGGAAGGTTTAAAACTGAATAATGGGAGGGTAGACCATCTACACTCATTAATAGAGGGTCTAGAACAGGTTTCGGGTCGCTGTGTGTGATCAGGTAAGGGTACAGACTCAATCTCGGCAAAGGTTTTCAGGAAACTTTCGCCGATAGAAACTACGGAGCACAAACACAAAGCGATGATAGACCCGCACCCAATTACACTATAGTGGCGACAACGTGCGGTGTGTGACCATAACCCAGGTCCGGTTTAATCCAGATCATGCTCTGATACCAACTTGTAACGCCCTGAAATTCGGGGGTCGAGCATAACTCAGCTCCCGAGTTCCAAAACATCACTTATGCAACATAATTAATGAATGATGTATGTTGACTGTATTAGCACATAAACATGGGATAGATTAAGCCAAACCGCGATATGATTCAAGGATAAGTGAATAAAGCAAGCGGAAGACTTATAGTAAAATATGTGTACAAGTGTAAGTCCTTGAATTACATATACAACCCGATCGTGTAAAAGTGTTATTTATCAAAATTTATAAGTACAAGTTACATCATTTCAGTTCCCAAAATAGTAATCCCATAGATCCCGCACGAGCGAGGCTCGCTAGAACCCGTCAGTGCATATAGGAGAAGGCGGCCTCGTCGTCATCCAGCTCCAGCTCTGCCTCAAACGTCACATCCACATCTGCAACATCGGGGCCTAAGACAGTCTGGTGGGTGTGAAACACCGCCCGGCGTGGGAGTGAGTGATCAACTCGGTGGAACAATAAGGCACTAAGGTTAACATGTTATCGATTCAATCAAACAGTAATGATAAAGGAGGACAATTAAATAAATCCTAAGTACTCTTGTTAATGCAAGTATGAATGCAATATGATGCGTGCCCTCACGCGTACACCCTCGGCGTCTTCATCTTACGTTACGCATGACATCGCCTCAAAGTGCGCCACATCTACAAAGCACATGCAAATGCGGTGCATGGATATGATTACCAAGTTGTTATTAGTCCAATTCATACAGAAGGATTGGGAAGCTAAGATACTTCCTCATATCATCATCCAAAAAGTGATCCATACTAGGGTCGTCAATCCTAGACATCTCATACGATCATATAGTTGAGGTCGTAGCAAAGGGCTCGTCACCAATCAATGCACGCCTTTCATGCCCTTACTACCACGGATCGGCTCGTCACCTCCTTGCGGTATCCGGGTATGCTCGAGGTCACTACAAAGGGCTCGTCACCAATCAATGTAGGCCGACAAAGACGAATATAGTGTCCCATACCACCATAATCGGCTCACGAGTTTAGTTGCTCACTTTGGTCACTACGGGAGGCTCGTCACCCCAGGGTAGGCCGACGGCTCGACCACGGTGTCCCATACCACCATGTCAGGCTCATGAGTCTTAGCGGATCGGTACCATGGTTATTAGGATTTCACGGTAAGTTCGGTACCCTAGATTCAAGCAGAGCGTCCATACATGGTTAACATACACGGACAATCGGGTTAGTTGACGAACTCGACTAGCACGCGCACGTTGAATTGAGCGACATAGAGTGCGCAAACACTCCGCGTGGCCAAACCACGCCGCCAACTCTAATACGACTCGGGTTCGTCTAATGCGTCTCACGTGGCGAAAGCAATCTCAACCACGACCAAAGGGTCAATTACCGATTTCCTGGACTAAGGCATAGTCCCAAACATCCTACACTACGACAGATATTCATATGGAATGTAAAACAGTAATGGAACAATAACTCAAATCATGTTACATACACATCTGAATAATATCAACTTAACATAAATGTAAGCATAGGAGATGCTTGAATTTAAATAACTTGGAATGTAAATGCATAAGGAAATCATGCGCATCCATAGGAGTATTGAGAATCACTTCTCAACGCCCACACTTAGTGTAATCAGTTACACTTAGGTCATTCATGCATTTCTACAAACACTTAGCATACAAGGAATAACATACATGACGTATGTTGGAATACATGCACTTAGACAATTCCCTTTACCAAGGAGTTATCATACATGCATCTAGCATACATACATGACCAATAATCATGGCAAGCACAAGTGCGTATTTTATACGTATACGGTACTTTATAAATACACATAGAATACACAAATCTCAATATAGCACATGCATATCAGGAAAGCAATGCAAACATAACATTTGACATGTGAAATCTCATCCATAACAAGAATAAATCACTAACTGGGATTGAAAGCCTTGAAAACCATAACCTATACACTTAAAGTCCGCACCTTAAGCAAAGAAAGAACCGCCGAACTGATTTAGACGAGTTGTCTTCGTCAACGGCGCAAGAATACCCTAAAATAAGGATAGAAATGAGATACAACAACACCAAGTCTAATCTAAGCTCTAACACGGGTTAGGGTTAGGTTAACTTACCCCAAAAGAACTCAGAATCGTCAGAGGAACGATTCAAAGTGAAGATTCAAAGGTGAAGAAGAACAAGGAAGAATCAAGATGATTCACCAACCAATCTCTCTCACTAACTCTCTCTTTTCCACTCTCTCTCCAAGCTAGGGTTAGAGAAAATTCGTATGGAAATGAGAGCTAGGGTTTAAGGACTATATATAGGCCTTAAAATGATGGAAATAACCCTGGGTCAAGGTATACTTAGGTAATAACCAAAGTACGCCTTTCTCGATCCAACGAAGCACTTCGGTGGGCCTATAACCACGAAAGGTCGGACTTAAGCTCATGACCATGGATCTAGGTCGCTGAGTTTTCGTACCGACCGGCTCTTGATCGGCCGTGGCGGACCACACTCAATTCAACGGTCACGGAAACTCGATCGAGTCCACAAGCACTAGGATATGCCTGGCCAACCATCCTGATCGGAGGGTGAAATTGGGTCCAGAATCCAACGGTCGGATAGCTTAAAATCGTCGCGCAAGCGACGACTCAATTTCATAAAAGCTTATTAAATTCCAACCGTTCTCACACTCTTCACTCCGAACTCAATCAAATCGACCCAGAACATCAGATCGACTTGATTTTCGAGGTGAAGACCAAGCCCAACTCAGTGACCGCAACAGCCTAAGATCATCGCCATCGGACTTTCGATGCGCGGTCTAGGTCCGATCCAGATCTTCCAAAAAATCCCCAGAACGACTGGATTTAGCGATGGATCCCAGATTTCAGAGTGATGTAGCGCTCACTAATCTGCACGTTTAGAGCCATGCAGATACAATTTAAAGTGATTGATGCGAATTTCACAAGCAATCAAGTAGAGCGCTAATTACCCCAAAAACAACTACTTAAGGAAAGATTAGCACAAAATTCCAAGGTCGTTACAGATATGAGGTTTCACGCATGTGGAGGCCTATAAATACCCCCTCTCCCTCTCATTTGGGATCAGAGAAAGAAGCATCAGAGAGATCAGAGAAAGAGAGCGAGAGATATTCGGAAGCCTGCGAGATCAAGAGGTTTAGAGCTTAAGTATCTAGCAGATCGAAGCATGGGAGAAGGGGAGAAAGAAGATTCATGAAGCAGGGAGCCAAATTATTGCATGACAGCGCAACAGGATCTGCTTGCGCGACTATGCAACAAAGGTCCAAGCAACCTATATGCTATGCAGCTTTCACGAATTCATCATGGATTATGAATTCTATACGCGTCTTATGCATGCCTACGTGAAGTGAGGGTTTCAAACACACACAACTATTCTGTCATTGTGATGGATTCTCTACAAGCCGAAATATTATCGAAATCTTTCGATAAATTACTTTCAATTACACTAATCAAATGTATTTTGTTTTGGAATCAAGGGCAATGTGAGGGATGTAATAAGAATTCAGATTAATAAAATAAAGTTATGATGATAATTCTATGGTTGAATTTTTGTCGTTATTATTATTGAATATAGATATTCCAATCTCCGACACATCTTTCTAATCGAAATAACCACGAATGAAGGAGCAGATGAAGTTAAGGCTCTAACAACAATAGAAATATTTGATGGCTCAGAAATCACTACTATAGGAGCAACATTAAAAGTTGGCTCTCTGGCCACAGTTTTTGAATCTAAATTCATCAGAGTTGTCACAATAGCAAGCCCTGATGTGAAGATAATTGTGCGGGTAGTTGTAAGTGGGGCATTGGAAGATGCAATTATGGCCTCATCTGTTAAAATCTATTCAACGTCAGTACTGGCTACTTTCGTAGTTGTGGGAATGACTGTCATGTCTTAATCAACCTCCACACTGTGTGGAGTCGACAATGGCCTATCAGGAGAAATTAACATTGCAACTACAGCTTGTGTCGGTACAGAGAGTTCTGCTTCCCTCGACGAAGAGCCTTTAATGATCATTGGAAGTATTTGGGGGTCAAATTGGAGGAACGTGCACCAGTGGGATAGCAAGTTTCTCGCGAGGTAGTGGGGAGTAGTTGGCAATGAAAGTCATAGTGATGTTAGCTACAGGCAAATAGTTAAATTCCACATAATCAAGTGGCTCTACTTTTAAAGGAGTGCTCGCCTTGCCAATTAGAGTAGATACATCTTGTGGGGTTTCTTGGGCTACTACAGTGGCTTCAACTACAGTATCATCTTCATCAATATTCACTTCCCCTTCCTCTTTTCTATCATCATCTTCCGAGGAGTTGCTTTCTCCAGTAAAGCCATTGCTAGTAGTTGACTCTTCATCTTCACTTTCCCCAGAAGACTCATCTTGGATATGTTCTTTGATCATAACCTGTTTACCATTGCCAAATGGACTGGTCCACTTACATATGTTCTCACTTCTATAGGGGCAGGAGAGACGCCTTGACTAATTTATTCTATAGGAGGATAACAAGCTTGCATTTAAGAGCATGTCACAGGGGATGAGAAACTTTACCTCGCATACCTCATCATCGGAGACACGACTAAAGGCTCAGGCTTGTTCTTAATATCGACTGGGATTTCTCTGGTAGGAGTATATAGCACAGTTGTTAGTGCCTCCAAGGTTGGATCACTACCCTTTTCTTACGAACAGGGAGTTGTGGCAGTGATGGATTACTCTCTTAATCTTCTCAATTCTGTACATGAATATGAGTTTAGGAGGGAGCTAGAAGACTATATCCGCACAATATTCTTCTTAATGAGATGAACAAATCAGATTTGACATTCAAACTCTTTCAATACTTGCATTTTGAATAGTCTATCTTAGAATCAAGGGAAATCAAAGGATGTAAATGAACTCAAAATGAATAAATACGATGATTGTTCTTTTTGTATTTTCTCTTTGTTATGATTAAATAAGATAATTTTCGCAAATCGAATGCATTTGTTTCTTGTCGAAACAAAATGGCGACTCTGCTGGGGATTATTGTCTTATTTAAGATTAACATAGAGAGAGTTTTAAGAACTTTATCGTAGTTTGGCATCTTACTGACGCCAAAATGGCGACTCTCAACAGGAACATCCTTCCCTTCATCTTTAAGATAGAATATTTTATCATTCAAATACTAATTGCGATTTCATATTCTTGCCCAAAGGTTATCAAACAAAGTTTCAAATTACGATCAATGGCAAGCGCAACAAAGAAGACGAACTTCTACTTCATGGCGACAGGGTTTGTAGTAGAGTATGTAACGAATCAGCTTACAAATCATAAAGTTCAGCCTACCACAAGCAAAAATGACAAGACCCAAGTTATGGCTAGAGTCATATCTTATAACGCCCCGAAATTCAAGGACCAAGTAGCTACTCGGCTCCCGAATTCCCGAGTGTCACGTGTGTAATAATGAGTCATAAATGCATATAGTTAATTTGGTATTAGCAAGCAATGATCAATTAATATAAGCATATTCAATTTCTAATCATATAGTTTAGAATTCAAATGCCACTAACCAATAGAGTACCATAGAAGGTTTGTATTCACCATGTTGACTTAATAAAATCAATTTAACAGTTATCCATAGTTTTACACTTAACACTCATCAATCCCTAAAATGACTTGGGCTCTGGCCTAGTCCCGCCGACATCCATCTTACTAATATGCCCCGCCGACATCCATTTACTAATATGCCCCGCCAAACTCCTGATAGTACTCTCGCTCCTTGTCGTCATCAACACTGACAGTGTCCAATGCGTACTGCTCCAGGGTACCTACATCTATATCGGGTTCTGGTTGGCGTTTTAGAACATCGTCCCAGAGTAGGAGTGAGTGATCAACTCAGTGGTACCATTAGCAAAAGGCATCGAATTATCATGCATAGGATACATTTAATGAACAGCAAACAGCATAGAGTCCTAAACACTGTTATTAATGCAAATGCATGATTATGATATGATGCATGCTCCTCACCAAAAACCAACACTCCCTCAAGCGACAACATCTGATGTTCGCAATGAAACAACACTCCCTCAAAACGACCTCGACTGCTTAATCGCCACAAATATAATATAATGTCGTGAAATATGTTATCCTGGTTAATTAGTTCAGTTCGTTCGTCCAACAGGTTGGGGAAACCGGAATACCCTTAGTGGAGTTATTGCCCTAACCAGATCAAGCAGCTCAAGGGCCATGGCCATGTGGCTCTCGCGACCCTTTACCCTATCTTGGGGTCGTCAATCTCAAAAAGTAGTATAAACATAAACGAAACAAGTTGGGACTTAAACATCCTACTCGCGGTCACTGTAGAGAGGTCGTCACCCAACAATCAGGAATTTACGACAATGCAATATCATTGTTAAAGCATAGTTAGCACCAAATCAGGAAATTAACAACCAACTAGCATAGATTTGGGGAAAGTTAGATATTTGTACCCAACATGAGCATGCAAATGCACAAGTCACAGATTTGGGGTATTAGGTTCTAATCCCCTTTCATAATTTCAACAAGTTTTAGTCAATTGTTCTAATTATGCAGCCCGAATAAAAATTCAGCAACATGCACTAATAATGCACCACACACATTCACTAAACCTATACTAGGCACGATAATCGACTACCTAAAGGTAATGGTCCTCACCTAAACTTAGCTGGAGATTGATGAGACGATCCTACCAACGCCGGGTCCGCAAGCTCGAGGTGTCGGGGCCCTGTATTGCATTAGATGGACAAGGATCACATGCATGTTGCAGAAATTATGAAAATAGTGTGAGAATCCCTATATTACCTTAGATGGGTTGGAATTTCTCTTCCAACGGCGGAGAACAATCAGGATTTCCGGCGAAGGAGGGGAGAGGACATCGGAATATGCGAATTTCGGCCACCGGGGTCACAGCAAGTGAGGTGCCCCCAAAATCTCTCTCTCACTCTCTCTCTCTCTCCCTCTCCCTCTTTCTCTCTCTCTCTCTCAGCTACTAAAAATGAGGTTTGAGAGAGAGGGCGGCCATATATATGCCCAGAATTATGTCTATTGACCCCAAGTTTCAAGAAATGCTTCCTATGGCCCTGTTGGACCCAAATCTGGCTATTAGGGTTATCCTGATGGCCCCCTAGCCCATCTGATATGTGGGATAAGCGCCCCATGACTCAATGAAGGGTTGGGCGAAGTTTGATCGCAAACGGATGTGGAGTTTTGCTGCAGCGGCCCGATTCACGATCAATAGTCACCGTTCCACGATCAACGGCCAGATTTTCTAGGCGCGGGCCTGGACTTCTTTCCAACCTTTGGCATAAATTTAGAAGAGATCCAACGGCTAGAACTCCCAAATTTGCATACTCAAGCAGCGAGGTTATAAGGGTAAATTTCAGAATTTTGTTACTTTTGGGCAGGCGACTTGCAGCTTGCAAGTGCCAATAGGGTAGCGGTGTCAGATGGTTTCTGGGTATTTCCGGGGCCTAGCGTCCACATGGGACCACAAGCCTAGTGAGCCCAATGGTCTGACAAAGTTTCAGGATTTTTGGATCTTCCTCGGGCAATACACGGCCCATACAGATAGTCACTAAATATAAAGGGACTACCTGGCTCTACGGCCTGAGCACGATTTGATTTAATCTCATTAGTGGTTAAGCTTGACATTAATTAGTCCATAGCAGGCCCACACATGCGACTGAATTATCCAATCCTGCATCAGTTCGCACGTGCACCTCAGGACACTGTTCCCTTTTTGGACGGGGCGTTACAATCTATCCCCCTTACAAAAAAAATTCATCCTCAAAATTTGTACCTGCTCATATTGCTTAAGAAGGTGGGGGTAGTGTTTGCGAACTTTGGCTTCTGTTTCCCAAGTAGCTTCTTCTTCTCCGTGATGCGTTCATAATACCTTCACTAGCGGAATCACCTTATTTCGCAAAACTTGCAAGTTCTTGTCCAAAATCCTAGTAGGCTTAAGAACATACATGGCATTGTCCTTGAGTTCTACATATTCCCACCAAATAATATGTGAAGGATCTAGAAGGTACTTCTTGAGCATGGAGACGTGAAATTCATTTTGCACGCCGGCGAGGGGAGTAGGCAAAGCTAGATGATATACAACCAGTCCTATCCGATCCAACATTTGAAAAGGGCCGATATATTGTGGGGTAAGTTTCCCCTTCTTACCAAAATGTAGAACTCCCTTCATTGGCGAGATTTTCAAAAATACATGGTCTCTTTCTCCAAATTTCAAAGCTCTTCGTCTTATATCCACATAACTTTTTTGCCTGCTCTAGGCAGTCAATAATCGTCGTCTAATAATCTTAATCCTTTTAGTAGTCGTCTGTACTATTTCAGGTCCTAACAAACTTTTCTCGCCAACTTCAACCCAGCATTGTGGAGCCCGGCATGGGAGCCCGTATAAGGCCTCGTAGGGTACCATGCTGATGTTAACTTGAAAACTATTGTTGTAGGCAAACTCAGCATAAGGGAGACATTCACCCCAACTATCTGAGAAATCTAATGTACACGTCCTCAAAAATTTTCTAGTATTCGATTCACCCATTATGTTTATCCAACAGTCTGAGGGTGGAAAGCAGTGCTGAACTTCAACTTAACTCTCATGGCGTCTTGCATTCAGGTCCAGAGCATTGAAGTGAACCGCGTGTCTCGGTCCGACATAATTTCCAAAGGAACACCATGAAGTTGAACTATTTCTTTGATATATAATCTGGCTAAGTCGTTTGTAGAGTAAGAAGTTCGAATAGGGAGGAAGTGAGCCGATTTAGTCAACTGGTCCAAAATCACCTAAATTGAATCATGCTCTTTCTTTATTCTAGGCAAACCCGAAATAAAATCCATGGAAATGCAGTCCCATTTCCACTCAGCAAGTGGCATGGGCTGTAGGAGACCTAGCGGTCGATGATGTTCTACCTTAACTTGTTGACATGTAAGGCACTGAGATATAAAGCCAGCTATCTCTCTCTTCATGTTGTCCCACCAGTAATTGCGCTTGAGGTCCTGGTACATCTTAGTGCTTCCAGGGTGCATAGATAGCTTGGAGTTATGGCCTCAGCTAGTAGCGTTTCCTTCAACTTAGGATGATCTGGGACACAGAGACGGCCTTGAAAGTGTAGGCCTCCATCAGTGCTGATTCTCCATTCGGCATCACTTCGAACGGTCACAACTTCTCTCATCTTTAATAATAGTTCATCACCCCTTTGGGCCTCAATGATCTGACTGTCGATCATAGGTTGGGCGTGAACATGTGCAATGACTTCATATGATTCTTCTATTCTTAATTTTAGCTCGAAGTCTCGCACGAACTCTACCATATTCCACTCTTTTACCATTTGTGAAGCCACAAATTCGACAGTCTTCTTTTGGCTCAAGGCATCTGCCACTAGATTAGCTTTACTAGGATTGTAGGAAACCTCGAATTTGAAGTCTTTTAAGGTCTCCATCCATCGTCATTGCCTCATATTTAAATCTCTTTGAGTGAAGATGTACTTGAGGCTCTTGTGGTCACAAAAGAGTTCAAATTCTTTCCCATACAGATAGTGTCTCCATATCTTCACGGCAAATATGACCGCGGCTAGTTCGAGGTCATGAGTGGGGTAATTTTCTTTATGTTTCCTCAATTGCAGAGAAGCATAAGCAATAACTCTGTCCTTCTGCATAAGGACGCAGCCTAGACCCACGCGAGATGCATCTGTAAAAATGGTGTACTTAACCCCTTGTTCAAGCAGAATAAGAACTGGGGCCGAAGTTAACCTTTCCTTCAACTACTTAAAGGTCGCTTCCACCTTTTCATTCCAAGTAAACTTGAGGTCCTTTCAGGTAAGCTGGGATAACGGTCGGGCAATCTTTGAAAAATCTTTGATGAATCGGCGGTAATATCCTGTCAATCCCAAGAAGCTTCTAACTTCTGTAACTGAGCTCGGCCGCTTTCAGTCCTGTATTGCCACCACTTTAGCTAAATCCACAGAGATGCCTTCTTTAGACACCACGTGGCCAAAAATTTCATTTCTTCTTTCCAAAAGTCGCATTTTTTCTGCTTGAGCGTTTCTAGGACCGCTCATAGACTCTTAAAATAAATTAAAATGTCATCTATGAACACGATGACAAACCGATACAGGAATGGCCTGAAGACTCTGTTCATTAGGTCCATGAACACAACCGACACATTTGTGAGTCCAAAAGGCATAACCAAGTACTCATGGTGCCCAAAGCTGGTCCTAAACGCTGTCTTTGGCACATCTTCAGGTCTAATCCGCAGTTGGTGATATCCGAATTGCAGATCGATCTTTGAGAAGTATTGAACACCTCTCAATTGGTCGAACAAATCATCAATTCGAGGCAGGGGGTATTTGTTCTTTATGGTGACCTGATTCAATCTTCGATAGTCAATACACAAACGCAAGGAGCCATCTTTCTTTCTCACGAATACAACCAGGGCTCTCCATGGAGACACACTGGGTCAGATAAAACCTGCTTCCAACAACCCATCAATTTGAAGTTGGAGCTCCTCCATTTCATATGGAGGCATCCGATAAGTTGGGAGAGAAATGGGCACAGTGCCCCGCACCAAATCAATGGTGAAGTCGATCTCCTGCCGGGGAGGAAGTCCGGGAATGTTCTTAAATACATCAATAAATTCGCTCACTTTGAAGGTGCAAGTTAATGAAATATCTTCGCGACCTTCTTCTAGCGAAGCATAACAGAGGACTCGTTGTGGGTAGCTAACCTGTACTGTGAATGTGAAGGGAGAGCTACCGTCTTCACGTATGGTCACTGTTCGGTCTTTGCAATCAATCTCGGCTCTCATTGCAGAGAGCCAATTCATTCCGAGGATTATTTCATAGTGGAAGACCTTTGTGACTATGAGATCCACGTGTATCCTTTTTCTCCCAAAGTCAACGGGACAACCTCGGCAGACAGATGTAGCTTCGGTGAATGTTCCAGTTACCGCTATAATTCTTACTCCCGACATGGGAGCAGTTGGTAGTCCTAGACTCTTGACAGTTGTAGATGATATAAGTGAGGTTGTGGACCCAGTGTCCACAAGAAGAAATACGGGAGTACCTTAAACATGTGCTGTAACCTCAAATGCTATAGGAGTAGTCAAAGCGTGAACTCGTGCTTGCTGAGGTCGGTTGGGCTGATATGTAGGTCGAAACGGCGGCCTAATCTGAGGGGCCAGCTGCCTACATGGTTGCTGAGACGGGCCTGTGGCATGTTGAGGAGGTGCAAGTGATGCTAGCTACGGCGGACGGCTCATGCGCTGAGGGGGTACATACCCATGATCTCGCATTCTTAAAAAATAGTAGGCCTCTGAATGGCCCACCTTCCTATAATACTTGCATACCCGGTCGAGACGAGTGTACGTGGGTGGTAGAGGCGTGTGCTGGGGAGGCGGATTGGGTGGCACTCTTCTTCCTGGTGAGGATGAGGATTGTCCTCCAGTTCTTCCTCGGGACTCGGTTGGTATACGTGCTGGAGAAATCCTTTTGTCATCCTGCTCTGACCGCAGGGACATCTCCACCAGTTTTGCATAAGTCCGAATATTCGTACAGCACATTTTCGTGCGAATCCCAGCTCTCAAACCCTTGGTAAAATGCCTCATGCGCATCTCTTCATTGGTCATAATCTTCAGAGCATAACGAGATAATTCGGTGAACCAGTTTTCATATTCGGCCACCGACATACCTCCCTGTTAGAAGTGCAAGAATTCATTCTCATTCTCTATACGATAGGTTCGCGGGAAGTATTTTTGGAAGAACCGTGTCTCGAAGTCCTCCCATGTCCACACAAAATTTTCAGGGTCCGTTCTCAACACACTGTCCCACTAAACATCAACTTCCTTCTCGAACAGGTAGGATATCAACTCCACCTACTCAACCTCTGAGCAATGAAGAGGTTGGATCGCTTTTGTAACCCAGTTTAGCCAACTGTCGGCCTCCTTGGGTATGTGCGTACCTGTAAAAGTAGGTGGTCTTAACCTTTGAAAGTGCTCAAAAGGATTGTATGGCGCGGCTGATGTTCCGACTTGGCCTGGTGATGGTGCATTCATATGATGGGTCATTGCTCCCACCAAGGTATGCAACAACTATTGTTTTTGTTGCATTACGTGTAACATATACTCCATAGTGCCCCCAACTAGGGTGGTCCGGTGAGTAGAGGTCTCGCCTTGGCATGGTGGCGCTCCAGGAAGTTGGTTCCGCATCTCATCGTCCATATCAAGTTGACTGGCTCCGCCCTGACTCGGAGGCAATTCATTTGGGGCGAGCCGCTCATGGTCGTCTCTCCTGCCCAAGGCTAGACGAACAAGATAGCTATCGCCTTGGGGCCTCATTGTTCCGAAAGACAGTTTCTTAACGTTTAAGCACCAAATATCCGCGGACATATTGTACAGTATTTATGGAATTAGAGCAATATCATTTGGGCATCATTAGTTCTCCAAACATTCCACACATCACTTAATATAAGTAGTTTCATGCATTTCATTAAACAAAATTTGTCATTGTTACATATGTTATGGCATTATATGTACAATGACATGGGATGCATGATTACTAGCCAAACAGAAAAACTCCAACATTTACAACCCAGATAACCAAACTAAGCCTATCCAAGGCTATACAAAAAAGAGAAAACAAACACATACTACACTCCTAATCTTCTGACTCCTGTGAAGGGGGAGGTGCTCCCTTATCCTCCATGCAGCACAGGAGGGCCTTCAAAGTACAAGACATCTTCTTGAATTTCTTCTTCAAATACTCCTGGTTCTCCACTACCTTGGCCAGGGTTTCCCGCTCGCTACGGGTGGTAAGAGGCTCCTAGTGGGAGTCTTGTGCTTCCACTTCCTCTTCTTGTTCTTCATCCTCACTCTCTTCTTCCTCTTCAGTCTCTTCCTCTACCTTGTCCCCTAGCTCCTCCAGTTAGGGCATACGCTGCTTGGGGCCCATCTTCATATTATTGAGGGTGTTTTCGTTTATGAAGCGGATAAGGGCGAGATCATTCATGTGCAGTCTAAACCCAAATTTATGGGCAATTTTGCAAATCAGTTGGCCAAATGGGAGGGACTGATCCTCCCGAATAGATTGCGTCGCCTTCAAGATCTGGGTCAAGACAAGAGTGGGCAGGCACACCTTATCTCCATGTCCTACCCAGTACAGGAAGTCCACCATGAATCTAGTGCACTCTGTGCGGTTGCTCGACCTAGGATACACGTTATACATGCATATATGGTGGAGCAGGCGATAATCAGGGGCCATGTGTGTCATTTTGAGGCTATTCTCTTGCCTCCATTTAGTGAGTTGGCTGCATAGGAAACGCATGCGGTGATCTCTCTCCCACCTCTCAGTGAGATTGGCCCACTAGCATGAATAATACCGCACTCCACTCCCATGATGCGGGCAATGACATCTACATCAACCTTGGCTTCCAGTCTGCCCAGGGGGATGATAAACTGGAGAGGTTCAAGGGTCAGGTCCTTCATGTGTGCGTAAAAGGTTCGCACGAAGCCCCCACTAGCGTGAGAGTTTCCCTCAAATACAGGACCCCAACCATTTGCCAAAAGGTGGTCAATTACTAGATATTCTCCAAATAGCTTCTCATCCACATGAGCTTCAAAAACAACCTTGTATTGACGGAACTTACCAAGCTCAATGCCCATCAGTAGAGACCTTGTTATAGGGATTTGGGGATCAAGTCCCGCTTCAACCTTCGCTCGGTGCTCGAACTCGCACTGGCACTCATCTTCTTCTTGGATTCTCTCAGACGACTAAGCCCGGCTTCATCCGGGGCCACTCACTTCTTTCCCATGAGAGAAAGGAGCATGGAGATAGAGAAAATGGAGGTCACCTCCTCAAAGAAAGCCATAGAGGTGAGAACACTTTGAGGGTGGAATAGATTTGAAGGAATGGGAGTTGTAAGCACAAAAAGGAAGAGTTTTATGCGCAAAGGAGTGAGAATAAGGGAGTGTAAGGGAGATTTAGGATGATTGGGGTTGAGAGTGGGTTAGGAATGAAGCATGCAAGGAAGAAAATGATCCTAAGAGCTTGGAAATGGAGATTTAGGAGTGAGGAGGGGTTTAGGAGAGGTTTGGAGGGGTGAAAAGGGTTTGAAAAGGGGAAAAGGGGTTAAAAATGGAGAAAGGGATGAGCAAAGGGAGGCCCCGCACGTGGGAGGGACCCCACATGGCCGGGCCAATGGCGGTGCGCCACCGTCAGGGAGGTGCCGCCGCGCCCCTCTAGAACCGGCGGCGGCGCATCGTCAATTCAATGGTGTCGTCGCGCCTCTCTGGAGGTGTTGGCATGCCGCTGCCATTCGGCGGTGGCTACGCCCCTGCGGTTGTTGTTCACGCTCTGTGGGACCCCCTGGGCCCCACTAAATGCATTAGTTTGACCTCCGCATTGAATGTGGTCCACGTACTATGGTCTAGGAGCTATTTTCTGCCTAAACAGGTTCCTAGACCGAGTGCACTGACTCAGATGATTTTGATTTGTTACAGGGAAGTCATAGATTCATTCTAATTAAAGTTAAATTGATCCCACACTCAGTGGAACCTGTTAGACTCATAAATCGAGCTAAGGAAGTCCCTCGAGCTACTCAGGCAGCTCGAATTTGTGTTGTTTGTTCTGGTCAGTTCAGGCCATTGAATCTCTAATTAGAAGTGATTTAAATTACTTTATCTTTCCAAAATTTTTCTACTTAGCGCCTTAATTAGGTTACAAAGGTCGATTTCGCCATCTAGGCGCAATCCTGAGATCCTAATATTGTTTCTAAATTCTCGTCGTTCCCTCCTAGATCAGAGTACGTCGTGTTTACCTTGTTACCCTAAGCCCAGTTTAATCCAAATCATGCTCTGATACTAAGTTATAGCGCCCCGAAATTCAAGGACCAAGTAGTTACTCAACTCCCGAATTCCCGAGTGCCACGTGTGCAATAATGAGTCACAAATGCATATAGTTAATCCAGTATTAGCAAGCAATGATGAATTAATCTAAACATATTCAATTTCTAATCAGATAGTTTAGAATTCAAATGCCACTAACCAACAGAGTACCATAGAAGGTTCGTATCCACCATGTTGACTTAATAAAATCAGTTTAACAGTTATTCATAGTTTTACTCTTAACACTCATCAATCCCCAAAATGACCTGGGCTCTGGCTCAGTCCCGCCAACATCCATCCGCTAATATACCCCGCCAAACTCCTGGTAGTACGCTCGCTCCTCCTCGTCGTCGGCACCGACAGCGTCCAATGTGTGCTGCTCCAGGGTACCTACATCTATATCGGGTTCTAGTTGGCATTTTAGAACACCGTCCCAGAGTGGGAGTGAGTGATCAACTCAGTGGTACCATTAGCAGTAGGCATCGAATTATCATGCATATGATACATTTAGTGAACAACAAATAACATAGAGTCCTAAATATTATTACTAATACAAATGCATGATTATGATAGTATGCATGCTCCTTGCCAAAAACTAGCACTCCCTCAAGCGACGACATCTGATGTTCGTAATGAAACAACACTCCCTTAAAAGCAACCTCGACTACATGATCGTCACAAATATAATGCAATATTGTAAAATATGTTAGCCTGGTTGATTAGTTAAGTTCGTTCGTCCAGTAGGTTGGGGAAACCGGAATACCCTTAGTAGAGTTATTGCCCTAACCTGATCGTGCAGCTCAAGGGTCGTGGCCATGTGGCTCTCGCGACCCTTTGCCCTATCTTAGGGTCGTCAATCCTGTAAAGTAGTATAAACATAGACAAAACAGGTTAGGACTTAAATGTCTTACTTGTAGTCACTGTAAGGAGGTCGTCACCCCAACACAAGCTGACAACACAGGTACAGTGTCCCATACCACCGTTCGCAGCTCACGAATCCGAACACTTAATGGACAATATAGGGAGGCTCGTCACCCCAAAGTAGGCTAACAGCACGGCATAGTGTCCCACACTACCATCCCCGGTTCATGAGACTTTGTGGGACGTAAATCATAGTTAACAATGGGCGCAATGGTCTTAGGGTACTTCGGGTTCATATAAGCGTGATCAACCAAAGTTAACATACAAGGATGGTCGACTATTAGTCAATGTGCCCCGACGAGCTGAACTATAACTAATCAGCTTGAGAACGTAGTCTCGCGTAGTCCAACTACGACTAACAACCTATAGTTCAACTATTTGGGCCAAATTACTCGTGGGCAGATCCAACAAAAGGGGTCGCCCAAGTAATTCTAGTAATCGGCCCATCCATAAGGGTTTATGCAATACTACACAACATGTATTATCAAATTCAGAGATAGTTCACTCATGACAGGCATAAATCAACAATTTAAGTACATGGACAGCAATATATCAAGTTCTGCTAACCCATACGGGTCATGTTCACCATGTTCCAACATATACAACCATAAGGCCAGCCATGCATCAATATACAACAACTAGTCTCCCATGAGTTAACATAAGTCACATAATTCAGCTATAAATCGAGGAAATCAAGCAAGTAGTTCAACAAATCAGCCATGTGATAGCATTCCACGCCTTTACTCCTATCACAATTGACATGTAGCAACAATTCAACCGATAATCAGGAATTTACAACAATGCAATATCATTATTAAAGCATAGTTAGCACCAAATCAAGAAATTAACAACCAACTAGGATAGATTTGGGGGAAGTTAGATATTTGTTCCCTACATGAGCATGCAAATGAACAAGTCACAGATTTGGGGTATTAGGTTCTAATCCCCTTTCATAATTTCAGCAATTTTTAGTCCATTATTCTAATTATGTATCCCAAATAAAAATTCAACAACATGCACTAACAATGCACCACACACATTCACCAAACCTATATTAGGTGTAAAAATCGACTACCTAAAGGTAATGGTCCTCACCTAAACTTAGCTGGAGATTGCTGAGATGATCCTAACGACGCCGAGTCCACAAGCTCGAAGTGTCGGGGCCCTGCATTGCATTAGATGGACAAGGATCACATGCATGTTGCAGAAATTATGAAAATAGTAAGAGAATCTCTACATTACCTTAGATGGGTTAGAATTTCTCTTCCAACGGCGGAGAACAATCAGGATTTCCAGCAGAGGAGGGGAGAGGATGTTGGAATATGCGAATTTCGGCCACCGGGGTCACATAATAGTGAGGTGCCCTCAAAATCTCTCTCCTCTTCTCTCACACTCTCTCTCTCTCCCTCTCTCTTTTTTTCTCTCTCTCTCTCTCTCAGCTGCTAGAAATGGGGTTTGAGAGAGAGGGTAGCCTTATATATACACAAAATTATGTATATTGACCCCAAGTTTCAAGAAATGCTTCCTATGGCTCTATTGGAACCAAATCTGGCTGTTGGGGTTGTCCTGATGGCCCCCTGGCCCATCTGATACATGGTATAGGTGCCCCATGACTTGATGAAGGGCCGGGCAAAGTTTGATCGCAAACGGATGCGGGGTTTTGCCGCAGAGGTCCGATTCGCGATCAACGGTCACCGTTCCATAATCAATGGCCAGATTTTGTAGGCGCAAGCCTGGACTTCTTTCCAACCTTTTGTGTGAATTTAGAAGAGATCCGACGGCTAGAACGCCCAGATTTACATACTCAAGCAGCGGGGTTATAAGGGTAAATTTTAAAATTTTGTCACTTTTGGGCAGGCGACTTACAGCTTGTAAGTGCCAACAAGGCAGAGCTGTCAGATGGTTTTTGGGTATTTCTGGGGCCTGGCGTCCGCGTGGGGCCACAAGCCCAGTGAGTCTAAAGGTCTGACAAAGTTTCGGGATTTTTAGATCTTCCTCAGGCGATACACGGCCCATACGGACAGTCGCTGAATATAAAGGGACTACCTGGCTCTACAGCCCGTGCTCGGCCCGAGCACGATTTGATTTAATCTCATTAGTGGTTAAGCTTAACATTAATTAGTCCATAGCAGGCCCACACGTGCAACTAAATTATCCGATCCGGCGTCGGTTCGCACATGCGCCTCAGGACACTGTTCCCTTTTTGGACGGGGCTTTACATATCCGCTTCGCCACTGGCATAAGAGAATGATAACGAGTGGATAGTCATAGCATCTAGAAGAACAAGGGTTCGTAATGTAGTAATTACTAGGGTGAATTCATTTCCACAAAAAGTCAGGGACCAATAACATGGAATACAACTGGAAATAATCCTGAACTCGCCCCTCCAGCTCTGTACCCAGGGAAATCTCTTCTTTCTTTGACATCATGAGATTTTCTAGAATTGCCTATTGCAAAGGATAAGTGGATGAGAAAAGAGAAGGGCAAATCACTGATGAATAATACAGTTCCTGTTTCACCCCAAGATACGCCTCGGCAAGAAATCTCACTGTTGGCCGAATTCTGCGGGAGTATGGAAGGTCCGAATGGAACCCATCTCTTAATAAGTCCTATCATACCCGAATATTCTACTCCTACGACTGCCTCTTCAGACAGTGCTGAAGCCACTGTGTCCATGGCAAGAACCAATCAAAGTCCACGCCGACTACTGAAGACCGTATAGCCGACATGGCACAGACACAACGAACGTTGATGGAAGAATGTAGAAATCTTTAAGAAGCTTTGGCTACTCTAGCACACAACGTGGCTCGTATCGTAGTCCCTCCAATGATGGCAGCTATGAATGAACAAGAACAACAACCTGAAAGCTCTCAACTACTGAGGGCAGGATCGCATGGATCTGCTCCTCCGGCAGAAGTGATAACTCAAGAAGAAGTACGATGAATGGCTGTAGAGGCTGTCAGAACAGAAAGAGAGCGTGAACATACTGGGAAATTCCAGTACAGAACACCGTATCTAAGAGAGTTGGAAGATGTTTTATTCCCAATAAACTTCAAACAACCAAACTTTCAAAAGTTTAATGGAAATGGGTCTCTAGAAGAACATCTCGTACACCTCATCACCACCATGGGGAATTTCTCTACTGTTTCACAATACTATTTATGGCTGTTTGATTCTTCTTTGACGGGCAAAGCGTTTTGATGGTATTCTAATCTAACACCGGAGTCGATAAACTTGGGAACAAATGCAAGATGCATTTATATCCAATTTCTTCTCATCAGATCGCGACGTCAGTATTGCAGAATTGGCCTTATCAGACAAAGAGAAAATAAACCTATGGAAAAATTTATCAACAGGTGGAAGACTTTGGGGGCTTCATGCAGGCAGTTGTTAGAGGAGACAGAACAACTAAACATGTGTTTGAATTCTATGGAGCCAGGAATTGCCTTCAGGCTCACAAGTGCTAATATAAAGACTTTCTGAGATCTCACAACAAAAGCACATGCATTGGAACTGATGGCCAAAAAAATGTCATCACTTCAGATCAGAACGGAAAGAAGAAGATCAAATAGATCAATGGTGAATGTCGTTCATCAAGAAAAGAAAAGAAATACCTTCTACAATAAACGAGAAACAGGGAAGAGAGAAGATTCAGATCATTATAAAGATCGACTAAATGATAAGTGAACTCCATCATACGACTATAATAAAGAATATGATTTCGAGAAAGAAGACATTATACCAATAATGGAACAGTTATTGGTTGTCATTACCATTCAATTGTCTCAGCCCAAGCGTCCGGAAGAAGTTGAAATGACTAAGGAAAAGAAATATTGTCGTTATCATCATTACGTCGAACATCCAACAGAAAATTGCTTTACATTAAAGGACCTGTTGCAAAGGATGATAAAACAAGGTGAAATAATAATAAAAAAGAATGAGAAGCGAGACAAGAAAGTCACCATGAACACGAAAACAAGGTGAAATAGTAATAAAAAAGAATGAGAAGCGAGACAAGAAAGTCACCGTGAACACGACATCTGCAAGACATCTATTGAAAACTTGGATAGATAAAGGGAAAATTGTTGCGACAAGAGAATGGCCAGTTACAATAAATTCCGTTAAAGATTCTCATTATCGTTCACGGTTTGTTGAATCATCCTTTAAAGAGAGTCAGTTTAAGTGATTTAGTTTCTATTCACCAAAAAGAGGACGAGTCAGTAGGAGAATTTATTAATCGATGGAGAATACTGGGGATATCGTGTTTACAGTTGGTAAAAGAAGAAAGAGAACAAATCAAATTATGTATAGAATGCATAAGGCCAAATATTGCATTAAGTCTGGTCAGTCCGGATATACAGACATTTCAAGATCTGATCGAGAAGGCTTGTAGTTTAGAAAAGATCGGCGCGAGAGTGTCTGAGTTCTATACAAGTCAACTGTCCCAAAACTTTAAGAGAAATTTGACCAATACAATCGAATAAGAAAGAAAAGTGAGGAATCGACAAGATGAGCAAAGAAAACCTGATAAAGGAGACATGAACAAGCCTGCGACTAAGAAAATAAAGAAAGAATTCAGACAGTCCAAGGTTACAGGAGGTATTCGTTCGAAGAAGATGATATACTTCTTATGCTAAACAAATTGTTGGCAGCAAAAAAGATCAAGTTACCGTGGCCAAAACGCCAAAGGAGATGAAGAAAATACATGAAAGTGACTATTGTTATTATCATCGTTTCCTCGGACATCGAACTGAGAATTACTTCAATTTAAAGAAGATACTGGAATAGATGATTTATAGCGGTGAAATAGTCAGAAGGAAAGCGTACAACATAAGAAAGGAGATAAGAGTTCACAAGCCTAATTGATTCGAAACAGGGGGCAATTTTAATCTCAAATAATCCATATAGGATGATGAGGCATTAGTATATTTGTCAGAATTCAATGCATCAAGGTATATTATTTCTAAAAATTACTATGATTTTCATTACGAAGATTATGGGTACAATACTTCCTAATCAAAAGGGGGCAAGACAAGTACAATGATGAAACAGACTCAAAAGGCAAAGCCATGTACTCTTCTCTGTATATATGAATAAAAGTGAATTCTCAAGCAGAGGCAAATTCTCAAGCATATCAAGATCAAGTACATCAAAAAAAATATCATCATCAATTATTGCCAAGCGCCAATGGTTATCACCAAATTAGCAATCATCGCTGTCGTTATTAACCTCATACACAAAAGTCATCCTATCAAATTTGTTATCATCACCAAGCCGATACACTATTTTAATCATGAACATTATCAAAACATCATCGGCAGCAATGATATATCAATTGTCGATTCACAATCATGGCGGTGGAACAAGCCTATCTAGCAAACCACCACACATGAATCCTATGACAGCAATGGCAATTCATCATTTACAGCAGCGTAGCCAAGCCCATGTGGCCAACTACGCATAAGACATACCATCATTAGATATATATATATATATATATATATATATATATATATATAAATTATGCGGGCAGCAGTGAAAAACCAGTGGCCCTAAAATGGCCTCAAAGGCAATCACATGCTTAGACCCATGCAAGCAACGAATGAAGCCAATCACCACCAAAAGCCATAAGTGGTTAAAAGTAGAAGGAGGCTAATCATGCGTGAGACCAATGCTGTCTGTATAGCTTATAACAGCGTCACGAGAGATGGTGAGAGAAAATGTCCTCTCGTGAATGAGTTCGGCCTTGCAAACGAAGAACAAATGGGCTGCAGTGTGTGCACTTTGGCTTTGTCCATAAATAGGCCAACCATGTATAAGACCCCCAGATTCCTGGTTTGATTCCAATAGAAACGCATGAGGACGGGTTTTTAGCGTCCTCATTGATGGATTGACAACCTTGGATTTGGTACCCTAAGATAGCCTTTCGTGCCCCCACAAACTCCAGAGAGTTAATGTGGCCAACCCTGTGCGTAAGTCTACTAAGTTCACGTCCTCAGTAGCTTCACTGAACCCGTCTGATGGATCACGGTTTGTGAACTCCCCGACTGAGATAAGTCCAGTGAACTCATAAGAGTTACAAAGACCGTTCACGTAAGACCCTAACTGTGATTATTTAAGAGTCCAAAATTATGATTGCTTCACTACTCATGAGCTTAAACTATGTGAAAGTGTTCAGTCAGGTCATGTCCAGTCAAGTCATGTCAAGTCCGATCATGTCAAGTTCAGTTCAGTCAAGGTATGCTCAGTTAAAGCATACTAGCTCCATTATTCAAGAGCTTGAACTACGTTTAGCATCAAAATGATACAGATACATTGATGATATTGTGAATGCATATGTTCACCTGTTTTGCTTAAGATATACTCAAAGATACAAATTGCCTAACATGAAAATCTCACATTTAGTTTAAACAAATATACAAAATGCATTTCTTTTTAAACAGGTTTGGATTACAACAATATCAAGTTTAATCAAAATTTTTTCTACTTTCTATTCCAAAGCCAAAATACTTCAAGATCAGATACTAGTCTTCACTGACGATATGTTTATCTTTCCGAAGAAGACGAGTCTTCAATTATGATATGTTTATCTTTCTAAAGAGGACAATGATGCCTTTCTGTCTCTCGCCTTTCTGATGACAAATGAGAGTTATCTCGTAAATTTTACAAGGGTGGGGGAGAAGATTTAGGTGTATTCTTCAAAGGAGTGTCAAAGGCTATCCATCCTTCAAGAGTATCGGCAGGCTTCACTCTAAAAATATTATCTTCTAAAGAAATCTTTATGCAGAATTGGCCTCGAGAGGGGGCACAATCTATTTCTTTAAAGTAGCCGATGCCTTGGTCTTTCTGATAATCTTTTAGGTGAGGAGGAAGAATCCATATGGAATGATTTACTGGGTAAAAATTATCCACCAAGTAATATTGATGAACCCATGAGCGCATCCAACAATAAGAAGCACTAAATGAATAATTATAGCCAGGAATTATGAAATGTGATCCGGTATGAACATTCAATAGCTGCTTCCATATCAGAGCCCAATTATATGGCCCGACGCCATAACTTCTCATTGCTCTGGTGACAATATCACAAGTCTCTGGTACAGTTTGATCAAATCCAAACTGGCGAGAAAACTTACTTGGATAGTATGGTTCACGCCAGAATATACTACCTTCTCTCAAAGGAAAAGTATCGGATCTGATGGAGACAAGAAATGAATGCTCACTAAATGAGATGGAATCATCACCAACAACTGCTACATCTTCAGGAGAACTAGTAAATGGAAATTGATGAAAATCGATAAGACCATTGCTCTCTATCTTTCTAGTGGCCCAATCATTTGATTTCTCAATCATCTTCCTTAGTTAATAATGTTGAAGAGGAAGACGATCAAGGTTTGAATACGCCCTTTCAGAGTCAACAAATGTCCAAGAGAATACACTCCTAGCCAGCTTATAAAGAAATGCCATGGAGAGGAAACAGGAAAAGATTCGGAGTTAGGATCTTTAGAACCAGAAACGACTCCCCAAAAGCACGATAAAGGGAGCATAGAACTGGAGGAGCTAGCAAATATTTTTGGCCTTCTGCCATTGCACCTGCAACTATGAAGAACGCTGGCTTGATGATATCTATCTGTTCAGAATTTGAAAATATTATTGAGCTTAACCAGTAAGCTAGAAAAGCGGCTAATTTGTAGGAAGAACTGTATTCAGTGGTGTTCTTAATGTTCTTGCGAATGGTCTTGAGTTCTTGATGGTTATGACCTGTAAAGCTATCAAGGTAAAGATATGGTTATTAAAGCAAGGCAATACAAAATCAAAAATTTGGAAATAAAGTAGAAGGGAGAAAGTGTACCACAATTTTCGAGAAAAATGAGCCAGTCATTCAAGAGAAGAAATACAATCGGGCTGAGGGAAATTAGCAAGTGCGTTAAAAAGTTCAAGTGTGTCATTGAAATCTCAGATTTATTGTCCCCCACGGAAGCTAGTGCAAGTTCTCCATTAGAAGGTATATATGCATAAAAAATATTACTCATAATGGGAAGACCCGCTATGCAAAGAAGATCCCATAAGGTAAAACTCATTTCGCCTGAAGGGAGATGGAATGAGTTGGTAATTGGGGACCAATGATTGAGGAAGCCTCTAAAGATAGCTGCATCTGCATGGAAATATTTGGATGTATCTATGATTGCATCAGAAAGGTTAATTTGCTCCAGAATGATGGTGTGTTTTCGAGCGACTGTTTGAGCCCAAGCACTATAGAAATTGTGAAGAGACAGAAGACCTATTGCTGAGAATTTTTATGTTTTCCAAGGTAATCTTTCAGAAAAGAAGAGTTGCTAAGCAGTTTTAAAATAACAGGTAGGAAAAGGTTGTTGAGGATCATGGCATGGACGCAAAAATCTCATTTTATGAATCCTACCAACTCTTTGGCAAGGTCCATTTTCTTCCAGATATCCTGTCAAAATTCTCGGTTCCTTCATGATCCAATTATCTATGGAAACAAGCATTTTTCATCAATCAAATGGTTCGCTATGTAAAATTGACCAGTAACGTCGTAGATTGATGGGAATGATAGTTGTTTCGTTGATAAAGGAGTTATGAAGTTCTAAAATTTCTTCATTTATCTCTACATAATTCCAAGAATGTTGGAGAAATTGTTTAGATCCTGAAGAAGATGGATGATTCTTTCTTCTTAAAGAGGAAGCTTGTGAGTGATGCATATTTATGGGCCAAGAGTTATCAGGTTAAAGATGAAGTTTTAAAGAGTGAGGATTCAAGGGCTAAAGAAAGGTTTTGAAGATCTGAAAATTTTCATACTTTGAAGGAATTTTCTGAGATTGTTTACACACAGGTGAGCAACATGGGTTAGTTGCACGGCATTGCACAAGAAGAGTAGGGACACGAGACTTGGAAAGATTCTGAAGAGAGGCTTTACACAGGATGAAGATGATTATGTGGGACTGCACAAAGGGTATTCATTATGCGGAAGTGTGCAGAAGCAAGGTTTGTCAAAAGTGCAAGATATGTGTTGTGCGAGGATCACGCGCAAAGACAAGCCGTTGCGCGAGTAAGTGGCAAAGAGACAGGGCTTCAGCAAGAAAATGCAGGGATGAAAATGAAGAGTTGGCTTCATTATTTATAGGAGAAATTGGACCCAATAATAGGACCCGATCAGCCTTTGCGTGGGTACGCGCAATGATGTTTGCGAGAAGGATAAAAGAAAGAGTTGATCATATTTCTTTATCCAAGGGATAAACAAAAAGGATCAAGGAGACATCTATTAAGGCATAAAAATGTAAAGAAAATGAAGAAGAAAACTCATAGTGTTTGTGCGAACCCGTGCAAACCATGTTGGTTGCGCGGTATTGCGCAAAGGGTTATGCCAGTTGCGGGTATCGGCGCGATGCTATTCTGTGCAGATCAGATTGGATGGTGGAGATTTGGTGGAAAGTGAGCCCCTCGGCACGAATATCAAGGGTTCGCACGTGTAGAGGCCTATAAATACCCCACTCCCCCTCTCATTTGGACACATTGAAGGTTTGGAAGAAGATCAGAGCTCCAAAGAAGAAGAGAGATCTAAACGTA
This sequence comes from Magnolia sinica, assembly GCF_029962835.1. Classification (NCBI taxonomy): domain Eukaryota; kingdom Viridiplantae; phylum Streptophyta; class Magnoliopsida; order Magnoliales; family Magnoliaceae; genus Magnolia; species Magnolia sinica. The sequence goes on along the minus strand of NC_080575.1, from coordinate 59,028,338 downwards.
TCAAGAGGAGAGAAGGAAGAAGAAAGAGACATTGTGCTGGACCGCGTAACAACATGTTGTTGCACAGCAATGAACATGAAGAGACTGAAATGTTGCTGAAATGATTTTGTGGAATCAGATCTTCTCATCATATGGGAATATGAGTTCAAGAGGGAGATATAAGACTATTTCCGCACAATATTCTTCTTAATGAGATGAACAAAACACAAGCCGAAATACTGCTGGATTTGACATTCAAACTCTTTCAATACTTGTATTTTGAATAGTCTATCTTAGAATCAAGGGAAATCAAAAATGTAAATGAACTCAGAATGAATAAATACGATGATTCGATTTTCAGGGCGTTACAATGATTGTTCTCTTTTTATTTTCTCTTTGTTATGATTAAATAAGATAATTCCCCAAAATCGAATGTATTTATTTCTTGTCGAAACATGCGCAAAGGAGGTTCGTTGTGCGGTCATGTAAAGCGATTTTGGTGCACGATCATGCAAAAGTCTAACATATAGAGGGAACAAAGGCAGAGCGAAGTGTTTAAAACGAAGGTCAATGGGCTTATATAAGCGATGAGACCCAATTAGACGTTGCACGATCGCTCAACGGATGGTTTGTTTTGCAAAAAGAGGAAATTGGTGTGAATGGAGGTTTGATCCCCCATTTGCACTCCCCAAGAAGCATTCAAAGGAGGATTGAGGGGGCATCCGTTGGAGCATAAAAAATAGATTGCGCAATCCCGCAACAAAGACTGTGTTGCGCATCCACGCAATAGAGGTGTGTTGCACGACCGCGTAACTAAAGAAAGGAGACAAAAACAGGGTTTCTGTAGTAATGTAGAAAAGAGGTAGGACGGGAGCGGGAGGCTAGTAGCACAATTGCGCAAGGTCCATCTTGCACAACATGAATGACTTGTGCGACCGCACAATAGAGAAGAATGGTGTGCCCGCACAATAAGGTATTGTTGCACATATTTGGGCTTTTGCATGTGCAAATTCCTATAAATACCCCATCGCCCTTCTCATTTGGACATTAGAAAACATTTGAGAGTTTTAGGAGTCAAAGAGTTGCAGAATTCATGTATCAAGTGGATCGTGTGTAGGAAGAAGGAAGATGAATAAGTTGTTGCGAGAACAAGCCTGTTGCGCGACAATGCAATAGAGGTCTTGCATGATCAATGCACTACGCATTTTACGTGGGTTCATCATGGATTCATCATCTTATGCATGTTGGTGAGAAGCAAGAGTTTCAAACTTGCACAACTCTTCTATCATTGTGATGGATGCTCGACAGGCTGAAATGCTGGTAAAATCATTGTTGTACTATTTTCAATTACATCATTTAAAAATTCCATAAGTGTACTTTGTTTTAGAATCAAGGGCAATGTAATGAATGTTATAAGAATCCAGATCAATGGAATAAATGATGATGAGTATTCTTTGTGTAAACTTCTTTTGTTATTATATGATATATATTCCAATCTCTAAAATATGTTTTTGACTGAAACCACACTCTCCATCCATTTTGCCAGTTCGTGTTATAGAATTTTAGAGCACTCGCGTATCAACTATCACACACCCTACTAGAGTATCATATAACTCCTCTAAGAGTACAAGTGTAACTACTCGTCTATAAAAACAAAATATCATATTCTTCCAAATAGGTGTGTCAGTGGGCTGGGTTCACTCATTTCAACCAGGCTTGGGCTTAAAAATTAACCTTGTTATAAAATTCAAGTTGGGCCTAAAACATAAAAATGTGAAAGCTTAAGTCTGGTCCAACCCATTAAACTCTTACCTCCAACCTATTCCCTTCCTCTATAGTAGTAGTGGTGACGGTCAAATTGCTCAAGCGATAGGTGAGGCCTGCAAAATACTCAAGGTAAATCCTTGAAGGACGCCTTTATCCTTTAAACATAACATTGGCTAAATAATTTCACCCAAACTTGAACTTGATTCCTTATCCTCTACAACACTGATTGTTGGAAGTGTGTGCAATGCCCAAGCTTTGCGTGGCCAATCATGTCACTTATATAAAAGCTAATTCGCCAATCAGTTTAGACATCTTATTTTAATTGTAAATGATAAATCTTAGCACAATAGAAAACTCGAATGGACTAAATCACGACTGGAACCTCTAAATTCAGATAATGTACATGAACTAAGTTTTGATGAGAATTATCTTTTAAATTTATATTCATCAATTAGGTTATGATATGATGAATGGGTTGGATGGCATATAAAAATGACTAGTGGCCTTAGAAAGGTTTCTGTAATGGAACATCCATCCCCACCATTTACCGTTTCATGGCCCACCTTAGCTTCTGATCAACGTGATTGTTCCGTAAACATCTTAAAAAGTAATTTCTCAATGGACAAACAAAATAGATGTCTATAATGGTGGGACCTCATAACTCAGGTATTGCTTGGGCATCTTGTCATTCCTATGATAGAAGCTAGGTGAGGCCACTGTAATGTTTGTGAGACATTGACCCCATCCATCTATTTTACTAGATCATGTTACAACATGGATAAAAAAAATGAGGCAAATCCAAAACTCAAGTGAGCCCTATAACACAAGAATAAGTAGGTAGGGAAATGCTTAAGTTAAAACCTCCTTGGGTCCACTGTGATGTTTATATGCCATCCATATTGTTCATGAGGTTGTTCCTGCTAGATGAATTGAAGTATTAGTTTGATCTAAAACTGATGTGGCCTCAAACGTGTTTCAACAGTGGACATTTAATCCTCTTTGTTTCCTGTCATGTAGCTTGCTTGAGTTTTGGATCTACCTCGTTTCTGGACTCGTGTCATAATATAATTTGGTTGAATGGATGTACAGGGTGGATTTCTTACAAATATCATGGTGGGCCCCGCCTAGCTTCTTTTTAGGAGCGGATTAGCTGTGGCCCTGGCCTCACTTAACACGATGTAACCTTGACTATGGGACCCATCTTTATGTATGTATTAAAAATCCACATTGGCCATTCATTTTTCCATTTCAGTTTATAGCGTGATAAAAAACGAAGCATATCCAAATCCTGGATGGATCATACCAGAGGACAAAGTGTTGGTTGACCATTAAAAAACTTTTATAGCGATGAAGTTTTGGATCGTGGCATGATTTAGTTTTTTCTCCTTTCGATCAAATTTTTGTGACCTTATCAATGGATGGTATGGAAAATATTTTTTTTAGAAATATTAAGGTGGCCATGGGAAGTTTTGAACTATAACTGTTCAATAACCACTATTTCCTATGGCATGGTCCACTCGAGATTTGGATATGCCCCATCTTTTGTCTCGTAATGATATGAGAAAATGGATAAGTGGTGTGGATGTACAATGCATATATCAAGGTAGGCCCACAATTAGGGGCGCCTTGTGGGGTGAGGCTGGGCCATACCTAATCCTCTCCCTTTTTTAACACAGCAGGGATCGGCTAGTGACGCCATCAACCCAAGGTGGCTAGTGCTTTTGTAGGCCCCACTATAATATATGCGTTTCATCCACCGTCAGTCCAGTTTTTCAATTCATTTTATATTATAAGGCAAAAAATGAGGTACATTCATGGGCCTCAAAAGTTTTAGATCATGTTGATCTTGTTTTTTAATCCTTATTTGTATGACCTAATTAATATAACCTAATCAAATGATTGGGTGTCAAACAAACATTACAATTGGCCCTAAGATGTTTTTAACGGTGGACATTTAATTACTATTGCTTTCTTATAAGGGGTCCACCTGATATTTATATTTATCTCATTATTTTGGATCAAGCCCTAAAATGATAAGAAAAAATAGATTAATAGCATGGATAAAACACATACACGATGGTGGGGCCCACAGAGCACCGAGTCATTAGGGAGGTCGCATCTCCTTTCACATGCAATACCCCCGTTTTGGGAGGGAGCTGATTGCCTGTGACCCGGGTACAGTGCCCAGGACATTGTGGGGCTCACTGATATGTCGGTGAAAATCCACTCCGCCCATGGATTCTGAAAAACAGACAGGTGAAAAACTCGCACGAGCTATACCACACGAAACGGTGGGGATTGAACACCACGGAAGTTTGTATAGGGAGATATTTGTACCTGCAGTTTATCCGAGTGGTAACCTACGGCATATAAACATAATAATAAAGATCAGCTCCAGGATGGTTTCAACGGCGGACGTTTCTTTTCGTACTGTTTTGCTTTGTGTGGCCCACCTAAGTCTTGGATCTACTTAACTTTTAGCCTCCTATCTTAATGTGGTCTTTAAAAAAAGATGGACGGAGAGGATTTGTTACAGACATCTCTGTGGACCCCACACAGCCCCGGGCACAGGTATATCTCTGTGCCCAGGCAATCGGCTCTCCTTTTCGGAACCATCTCAGAGAAGGGAAGTTGGGGAAAGGAGTCAGAAACCCTAGCTTCTTCCTGCAAGGAACCCTTCTCCTAAAATCGCTGGATTCTCGGTCTCCGAACCCACTTACGTCTATCTCTGCACCGTCCATCTGGTGGGCCGTACCTTCGTTCGGCCATAGTTAAAGAGAGCACAAAGGTGCGTTTACCTCTCTTCCCTTCTTTTTAAAGTTCTGGCAGTTATGCCTGTAAGTGACTTACAGGTTGCAAGTGACCTACAGGAGGATTTCTTCCCCCAAACATCACCTGTAAGTGACTTGCTGTAAGTCACTTACCACTTACAGAACTTACAGGCATCCAAACGACCCCCTTATGATTGTGCAGTTTAAAGGTATGATTTGAGTTCTAAACGTGATTTTACTGTAATTCTTCTTGGATTCGTTTCCACTGGAGGTGTTTATTTATTTATTTATTTATTATAGATGGCATCGAATGAGGGATTCCTGACTGACGATCAGAGGGAACTATTGAAGATTGCATCTCAAAATGCGGAGGTGTTGTCTTCATCTCCAAAGTCGCCAACGTCGTTGCTTCCGGACCATCAGATCAGAGTTGCTACTGGTGGGAGGGCTCCCACAGTTGGTTTTGCTGTGAGGCATGTCCGTCGGTCGCACTCGGGAAAGTTGGTACGCGTGAAGAAGGGTGAGTGCTATTTTGATATTATTCTCTTGATTTCCGCTGTGAAGAATACTTTATTCTTGCTTCTACTGAAGGTTTGAAGAATGCCAAATTTGATGATAGTTTTGGTGTTTAGGAATTCATGTGTTATATTTTGTTCATTTTAGGTGCGCATCATGTAATCTTTTAACTCTTATTTAATCCGTTATGTTTTTTTTTTTTTTTTCCTTCTGATTTTCTGTTTCAATGTTTTTTGCCTTTAACTTTGGCTCATAATCTTGGGTTTTGGATTCAACTTCCTTGAAATATGGTCTACATTTATTGAGTTGTGGTGTCTGGTCTATGAATTCAAAGTTAAGGGGTTGCAGCATTCTCTATTTCATTTGGTGATGATGGCGGGAACTGATTCCTCCATGCTTATCTTGAACTAGTGTGAATGTTTTTTATTTTTATTTTTCATTATCTTTATTCTTTTGCATGTTGAAAACTTTCATCTACATGTGTAGGCTAACTATTGAATAAATGTCTGAAATAAAGTAGGGATGGGAATTGTGATACCTGCAGTTTCCCTTTTGCATAGATTAGAACGATTGTTTCTTGTTTGAAACTTCTTAGGTTTGCTCCTCTGTCATCATTTAGTCGATTGGACAATAAATCTTGGCCACTGCTATTTTCTGCTTGTAAGGGGCTTTAAAAATAAATAAATAAATTTAGGCTACAAAACTGTCATGGTTTCTTTGTAATTATATATGATCATGCACGTGTGCATTGTTGAGTAGGGGATATTGGTGGCCGTAGTTTTTTTTAATATATTTTGAGTAACCAAACTTTCTTCATTAATAGGGCTCAAGTAGTGAAAAAGTAATTGTGAATCAAAATGACATGCGCTAGTGATGAGAGGTCATCTTAGCTTCATTGATAGGTCCATGCCTCATGCATCTCCTACCTGCGCGCTTAAATTTGGGTACCACTAATCCTCGAAGGCTGAAGCCCATCTCAAAGTCATGGCCTGGTATTCTAGATAGTCTCATCCTGTTCCATACTATTCCTGAAGGTTCAATTATTGCATTCCTTCAAATTGACAAGACATATAGTTAACAAAGATAGCTTAGAAAGATGCATCTTACTCTTTTGCCATCCTGTGCCATGCGGCATTTGGGAGAAGTCTTTCTTGTGTTTTATGAGAATTAAGGATTTGGGATGTGAAGAAAAACGGTAGGATATCTTTCCCATCGGTTCTTTTACTTTATCTCTACTTCCCTTAACTCCTTGGTTTTTAGGTGTATGAGGAGAATAAACAAAGAAGAGTCTCTCTCTCAAAGGAGGGAAAAAAAGTGAGGGATTCTCGCTTGTTTCCTATTTGAGAAGAAAATTTAGAACTTGTGTAGGGGGTGGTGGGTTAGTTGTACTAGGCTATAGGCTGCTTAAATGTCTGGCCAAGAGCTTGGTTGCACCTTGGCTGGAGCTATGATTTTGCTCCCCTTCAAATCAATCCTAGATTGTATCCTTTACAAATGGAATCTACTAGTTAGGGCCTGTTTGGTTTTCCAATTTCCTATGAAATGCAAAGTAAATGAACTATCATTATCATTTCCAGGTGTTTGTTTAAAGATGAAATATGGCTCGTAAATCGAGAGTCAAATACACTTGTAAAGGAAGTAGTTAAAGTAACTTGTAATCGTTACATTTTTGCACTATAAGAGTACCATTTTTACAGTGATTTCTGGGTGAAACAAACAATGTAGCATTGCAGTCAAATGTAAGTGATGTCAGTCACCACACAACTACAAGAGTAAAATAATCATACACATTTACAACCAATTACCATTGTAATTGGAAAACCAAACATGCCCTTAAAGTTCGAAAATGATGAGCCATTTTTGCTTAGTTTCACTGTTCGGATATAAGTGATATGCCTATATGGTCAGATTTATTTTATTTTATTTTTATGTTTGTTCGTATTAGCATTATTTTACGTCTTTATCTAGGAAAATCATGTATTGGGAATCTTGCCCCTTGTTCTTCTTCTTCTTTTAACAATAAAACTAATAAAAGGCACTTGCAGTTGCATATGGGAACACTTAACCTATTAATTAAGCACTATCTTTCATACATGTGAATGTCAATAAATTTCTTTACGAAGCCAAGGTGCATAGTTTACGGCATTAAGAGGTCAATCTTTGAAAGTTTGAGTAATTTTTATCGGTAAGAAATTTATTATATTATTTCAAGACGTTGAGATTTATGGTATTATTTCAAGAAATGCAATGACTCCTTGATGGTGTAAAACTTTTGAATCTTGCATTTCGAACATGTGCCAATGTGACATGTGCAAGATCCAAGATGTTCTTCTTGTGGGCTCCATTGCGTATGTGTTGTGGCCAAAATATCAAGCTTGTCCTTACATGGTGTGTGCATGAATTTTCTACATGATTTTTCCTTTCCTATCTAACGCACTAGTAGATGTGACATAGGACAACTAACTACTTGCTCTAAAAGCTCGCTTTGATAGAGCATGGCGAATTAATCCCTTCATCTCATAGTGCATGCCCCACTTCCCATGGGTTGGGTCCTTAGCCAAACTCTCCTTGTGGGCCCCACATCACATGGGTCTCGACTCACACGAGTCACCCGCCTCACATGGGCTGCCCACCCCGAGTGTCCCCACATCCTACAAGCCACCCCACTTGAGCCTGCTGTGAAAATACCCCTGCATTAATCACCCTCAGTGAGGAGTCTCGAACATGAGACCTCCCGCTCCGATACCACTTTGACGCAGAACAATTAATTACTTGCTCTAAAAGCTCGAATTGATAGAGTGTAGTGAATCGATCCCTTTATATCATAGCCTAGGCCCTACTTCCCATGGGTTAGGGAAACCCCCCTTGTGAGTCCCACATCACATGGGTCTCGCCTCACACGAGTCAACCGCCTCATACGGACTGCCCACCTCGAGTTTGCCTCTGCATCATACGGGCCACCCTACTCAAGCCCAGTGTGAAAATGCCCCTGCATTAAGAAGCATAGCAGATTTCTATGGTTGAGGCAGATGATGATAAAGCCTGCTGATTTTCCCATTCCGATGTCACATAGGGTCTAGAGTTTATTCTTGGACATTTTCTTCTTTAACAAATAATCCCATGCAATGGGTAGATCCATAGCAAATTTCCATGCATTGATGATAATGTTGTCATGCATGATATTTCCTGTTATGTTTGCTATTTTTTCACTACCATGTCACCTAGGACCTAGAGATTATTATTGGACATCTTTTTCTCTATTTGTGGAAATTAGCGAGAGTGGTGAATCTACAATTTGCCTGATGCTTTTTCCCCTCAATTATGTTTAACCCCTCACCCATGAGAAAAAAAAAAAGAAGAAAAAGAGAAGTTCAATCCTTTACTTTTTTGTAACAAGGGTGACTAGGTGATTAATTGAGAAGGGTGTTGGTGATTGCACCTCTTTGACGTGAGCAAGCAAAGCATGTCCTTAGTGCTAAATCCTGTATCAAACATACATTTTAATCTCAAGGCATGGCAAACTCCATGTGGATCTTAGACAAAGGTATGCATTTTGTTCCTTTTAGTTTTTGGAGATACTGTTTGTGTTTTATTGCTTGTAGTCTATGACATTTGAACTGATTGCAGACATAATTGCATTACTTATGGTTGACAAAGCATATTTTTGCCCCCTAAACAGGGAAAGCTTTCATGCATTTAAATAAAATCTTTTTGAGTTTTACTTGTTTAAGTGGAAAACCTGTTGTTGTTGTTGCTGCCACTTCTCCTCTTCCTACTTTCCATTTCTTGTCTTTACTTTCTATAAGCAGCAACCAACAGGAGAAGAAAGCTCATGTTGGTGCTGCTATTTCTTCTTTTGAGAAGGGTGGAAAACCCGTTGTTGTTGCTGCTGCTACTTCTCCTCTTCCTACTATCCATTTCCCGTACTACCCCCGCGCGTAAAAGCACGCCACGACATGGCTTGTTTATATCCAAGTAGAAAATTACAGTCCAACAACAAAAAACTTCCAACCTTTCATGTGTGTGAGAAATCCAATCCATCCAATAGGTTTGCCCAATCATGAGGATCGCTTTTTGCAAAATATAGGCATATCCACTCATCGAGTGGACCACATTTGTATTTCTTGTTATTTATCAATGGTTAGAAATTTTTGTTTATGGTGTGGCCCACCTAATTGGTAGATATGGATGATTTTTTCACTAGGTGACCCTCATTTTGGGGCCAATCTATTGGAAAGGTTGGATTTCACATGCACCTAACCAACTGGAAGTTACTTGCTAGGTGGACTGGAGCTTGCGGTCCAACCCGTCTAACTTTAGAACTTCCACTTTTTTCCTTAATTATGCTTTGGTGGTGTATGAAACATAAATCACTTGCACTCATAAATTTATACATGTGGCATGCATAAAATCAAATTAAATGTTGTCATATGCAATCGCATAATCGCATAGGACCATGCATATGGCATATGCGATGGTATGCGATTGCATATGCCATTATGCGATCACATACATTCCAACGGTCAGAAATCTGACCGTTGGAACTTTTTTTTTATTATTATTTTTTGATTTTTGGAAGTTTTACCTGTAAAAAGTCATTTCCCCCTCCATTTGCAACATATACTTACTAAAACTCTCAATACACACTCTCTTGCTATCATACATCATTCTAAAGCCCTCATTCTCTCTTAATCTCTTTCATAATTTCTCTTATCTTTATTCTTTACTATTTATTTTCACTTGAAGTTCTAAGGCAAGGATCAATGATTCAAGATCAAGAAGCAAGAAGAAGAATCACTATATAGATTCATTTATCTCTTCTATTCTCATATTCTAATCTCTATTCGAACTTGTGTTGTATGATCTATTCTTGATTTCTTTCACTAGAATCATCATTTATCAAGAGTCAAGACTCAACTCAAGAGACTCAACAACTCAAGAGTCAAGTCAAGTCTCAACTCTCAAGTGGCAAGCACACACACTCAAGATTCAAGTCAACCCAACAACAAAGTCTTCTATTTTGTTTCATTGTAATTTCTAAATTGTAAATTTGTAATTGTAGACTTGTAGTTTTTATTTTCTAGTTTGTACTACTTTATAGTTTCTAGTTTCTAGATTCTAGTTTATTTCTAATTTTCTAGTTTCTAGTTTATTTCTAGTTTTTAGTTTATTTTTAGTTTCTAGTTTATAGGATTCAAGATTCAAGAGTTTGATCATTTACATCAAGATTCTAGAATCTATATACAAGAGAATCCAGAGTTCAAGATTTTCAAGTTTCAAGTTTAAGACTTCCAAGTTCAAGAGAAGAAAGGTTTTCAACTTTAAGACTCACTTTCAAGACTTTCAACTTTCAAGTTTCAACTTCCAACTTCCAAGGATTTGAGAAGAGTCAAGAGATTCTCTCTCTCTCTCTCTCTCTCTCTCTCTCTCTCTCTCTCTCTCAGTTGTAACTCCACAACCATACTAGTGACACTCTCTCTAATTCCCTCTCTCTTTTAGTATTTTTAGTATTTACTTCATTTAGTAGTATTTACTTACTACTTAGTAGTTAGTACTTGCTTACTATACAAAATAATACTTAGTAGTACGTACTAACTACAGTTTGTTTAGTACATAAGACTCTAATACACACGTAGTCTCATATACACTACGGACAACTACTCTACCCTACTAGGCTACTACATAGTGTCATTATGTCTTCTTCCGAATCTTCTTCTTTAAGGCCAAAGTCAAATGACTCGGTTTGGAAGTACGGGTACTATCGAAGTGCCGGTGATAAGTCCCATGTAGTGTGTGACCTGTGCGGATACACAAGTTCCGGTGGTATTGGCCGGCATAAACAACACCTTGTGCATGCATCAGGAGCAAATGCAAGAGCACGTACCAATGTTACTCCAAAAATCTATAGGAAAATCATAGAGTATATGGACAAGCATGCTTGAAAAAGACATGACACATCGGTCATACAAGAAGAATTTATGAAGAGAGAAGCTTACGAGGACATAAATATAGTAGATTTGGATGAATCTACACCATCTACATCCACAGTGATCCAGGCCGGCCGCCAAATGTCGGCATGGGCCTATGGATAGGTGGTGTAGACTACATCTGGACCTACCCAAGCTACTTTAGAAAACTAGTATAAGAAGAAGGATAGAAAAACCACGACTTAGTACACTACAAAGTGGTTGTGTCAAGCTGGTGTAGCTTTTAACACCATGAAGATGAAGAGTTTTAAAGTAATGGTTGAAGCTATAGGTCAATTTGGACTTAGCTGGAAACCCCCTTTCCATCATGAAGTGAGGGAGAGTTGCCTTGAAAAGGAGGTGGAGTTTACTTGAACATTTATCTTTGAATACAAAGAAAGTTGGAAAATATATGGTTGTTTGTTAATGTCCGATGGATGGACCGATAGATCCGATCGGACATTGATAAACTTCCTTGTAAATTGTCCAACTGGGACGAGTTTTTAAAGTCCGTGTATGCATTGGCCCATTCCCACATGGCCGATGATATATTTAAATTGTTAGATAGTTTAGTTGAAGAGGTAGGAGAGGAATATGTTGTCCAAGTTATCACGGACAACACAACTAATTATGTAGCTACCGATTGCCAACTTAAGGAGAAGAGGCGATGTTTATTTTGGACCATGTGCGACACATTGTGCCGATTTAATGCTATAAGAAATATGTGGGTTACATCTTAAAGTAATTGTTAGGAATATGAGAATCATGATTTTTATTTACAAGCATGCCCTTCTTCTCCATCACATGAGAAGCCACCTTGGGTGCAACTTGCTTCGTCCATCCGTGACCCGATTCGCAATAGTTTTCTTAACACTACAAAGATTACATTCAAAGAAAGCTGAACTTAGGACCTTCGTAGTGTCAGCTGATTAGAGTAATGGGCCATGGTCAAAGAAGGCCGAATGAAAGTTCAAGAAACCATTCTTTCCGTTCAATTTTGGGCTCAAGTGGTAAAGGCCTTAAAATCATCGGAACCCTTAGTAAGTGTGTTGCGATTGGTGAACGATGATGAAAAGCCACCCATGGACTATATATCTATGATGCGATGGAGAGGGCTAGAAACAAAATAATGGAATAGTTCAACTATAAAGAATGTGATTACTAGCCCATCCTAAATATTATGGATGCTAGTTGGGGCATCAAAATGTCATCCCCCTTGTATTCAACTGCCTACATTCGTAATCCGACTGTATTCTTTGCGTCTCCCGATCAGACTGTGGTTGTCGCGTTCCATATGGTCGGATTTCTAGATTCTTTAGAAAGAATAGTTCCAGACAAAGAAGAACAGGATAAAATTTGTCGGGAGTTGGACTTCTACCTAAAGAGTGCAAGGCTTTGGTGAAGAGAGATTGTTATCAGGAATAAAAGTATGAAATTGTATGCAATTCTATGAAGTTCTACAACTTACAATGTAAGAGGTCTAAGTGAGAATTGAGAAAGTCTCTAACTTAAACTTATTTGCACAACTGACTGGTGGTCTATGTATGGAGTTGACCCGACGAGGAGGGATTCAACACTACAGAAGCTGGTCATGAGAATTCTTGGCATTACATGTTCTTCGAGTGGTTGCGAGCGCCACTGAAGTACATTCTAGTAAGTTTTACAACTTCAAGTTCTATAATTCACCTCTAATTTCAATTTTTAATGCTAAATTGCTAATATTATACATTGTAAATGTTAATACAGATTCACACGAAAAAAGAAATCACCTCGAACAAAAGAAACTCAACGACCTAGTCTTTGTTCAGTATAACCAGAAGTTGTGGGAAAGATTCCAGGCTAGGGGAGAAAAGCCTGGATTTTATGATCCTATCAGCCTAGATGATTTGGAGGCAGATAGTGAGTGACTTGTGGAGACAGATGATTCAGTCTTTGCCGGCGAGTCCCTTACATTGGCCCAAGTTGAAGATGCCTCTTATGGTCGACACCTGGCGAAGGTTCTTAACGGCGGAGAAGAGGAGCTATAGGGGCGAGTGGTAGCATGAGGTCTGTGCCTAGCAGTCAAGGAGAAGGCAATGATATTGAGATTGAAGAAGTACAAGAAGATGCTCGACCGTTAGACGTGGATGAGCAATTTGTGCGGATAGATGTTGAAGAAACATAAGAAGATGAAGTTTACGTTGAAGAAGGAGATGACTCAGACGATGACGACGACGACGATGATGATGATGGTGATGGTGGTGATGTGGTACAATGAGAGAGGGAATAATGTATATAGTAAATATATAGTTTGTACTTCATACATTTTGTTTATCGATAAAAGTATTAAGTTTTTATTAATAAGTTGTTGAGGTGTTGTTAATTTTAGTTATTAATAACTTAAATAGTATAGGTAATATTACACAAATTAGTTTGAAAATTGATGATGGGACTAGTTAAGTCTTTATGGAAAAAAGATTTTTCCCAATTTTAATTTTAATTTTTTTTTTAATTAAAAAAAATGTTGTGCGATTACTTATGTGATTGTGCGATCGCTTAAGCGATCACATAGGTTGGATGGCATACAATCACTTATGCGATTTAAGAACATTGAATTAAACCCATTAAAATGTGAGCCCCGTTGTTACCAAGTCACAATCCCGAAATTAGATTGTATGAATGATTCTAACAGTTGATTTGCACCAATGAATATTTTTATTTCTTCATCATCCAATAAATTGCCATCGATTTCGAATGGTGAAATAAGCACACGTTGTTACCCATTTATTAGTGAGATAGTGCAATAAATTGCATAAATTTTGGGTCAAATTGGGGGCAGTCGAGTGGTTCTCTGAATCGGCAACACCATTCATCTAAATTAATTTTATTTTATTTTTCTTAAAATTTCTTATGAAGAATGATGCCAAATGTTAAGGGGTATGTATTGGTGTGATGAATGCTATAGATTGCATTATTTTTGGGTCGATTTGGGGGGATTTGAAGAATTGATGACATTATTCATTTGAATTTGAATTTAATTTTGTTAAATGCTTAGGAATGTGCATTAGTGGGATGTGTGTCATAGCTTGCATGAATTTGGGGGCATTCGATTCGAGTGCTCCCCTAAATCAGTGACATTATTCATTCAAAATTTATTTTTTTCTTTAAATTACTTGTGGGGAATGATGTTAAATGTGCAGGGATGTGCATTAGTGGGATGAGTACCATAGCTTGCATAAATTTCAGGCCAATCTGGGGTCAGTCTAAGCCTGTCAGGTTTATGAAATCATTAAACAGCTTGAGACAACATTCTTACGAAAGACTTGTTATGCCCACTATAAACATGGTTAAAAAAACATATTTGGAATCCTCTAAATATATATATATATATATATATAAAATTTCATTTGTTTAATACATTTTTGAGGGAAAAAATCTGCCCCATATCACCAATACGCCTACCAAAACTAATATGACATACTTGGGAGCGTCATTTATTGCCATTATTTTGAAGAAAGAAGGCGCAGTAAGTTTGAAGTACTGTAGACCCATTAGCCTTCCAAGGGGCCATACAAAATTGTCAATAATTTTGGCTTCCAGATTTTGCCTTGTGGTGGGGGAAGTCATAGTTAAAGATTAAGGGGTGTTTGTGGCTGGGCGACATATTCTGGATATCGCCTTAATTATCCACATGTGCATCGAATCACGAAACGGATAAGAAAAAAGGAATTATTGGTAGATTGGATTTAGAAAGGGCCTATGGTTATGGACTAGGAATTTTTGGATTATCGGCGACATTATTCAACCAAATTTTATTTTTTTCTTAGAATTACTAGTGGGGAATGATGTTAAATGTGTAGGGATGTGCATTAGTGGGATGAGTACCACAGCTTGCATGAATTCTAGGCCAATCTGGGGTCAGTTTAAGCCTGTTAGGTGTATGAAATCATTAGACAGTTCGAGACAACATTCTAACCAAAGAGTGGACCGTTATGCCACCATAAACATGGTTTTAAAAAAAGAATACATATTTGGAATCCTAAATATTTTGAATAACATTTTTTTGAGGAAAAAAATTGCCCCGTATTGGTTTCGGCGAGCACCGATATGCCCACCAAAACTAATACGGCATAATTGGGCCCGTCATTTATTGCCATTATTTCTAAGAAAGAAGGGGCATAAAATTTGAAGTACTTTAGACCCATTAGCCTTCCAAGGGGCCATACAAAATTTTGCTAATAATTTTGGCTTCTAGATTTTGCCTTCTAGTGGGGAAGTCATGGTTAAAAAGCTTAAAGGGCATTTGTGGCTGGGCGACATATTTTGGATGTCGCCTTAATTACCCACATGTGCAATGAATCACGACACAGGGATAAGAAAAAGCGGATTATTGGTAAATTGGATTTAGAAAAGGGCGTATGACTGTGGATTAAGAGTTTTTTGATTATATGCTAGATCGATTGGGAGATGGAGAAGCTGGTTCTTGAGTGTATTTGATTGGTTAAATTCTTAATGCTCGTGAATGGGTCCCCTAAAGGATTCTTTAAGGTGTCAAGGGGTCTTCGATAGGACTCACTTTCCTCCTAACTCTGTGGTGGTCGTGAAAGCATGGAGCAAGATTTTGGATAAAGGGTTAGTGACGGGGCTTTTAATTGGATTGCAAGTGCATAAGGAGGACTTTCAAATATCTTATTTGTAGTTTGCCTACAATGCCATTCTCTTCTGCAATGTGATAGATAGTAGCTAAGGTGGACAATTTAAGAAAAATAATTAGATGCTTTGAGGTGGTGTAGTGTCAGGTTTGAAGGTGAATATCTCTAAAAGTGAACTATTGGGGATTGGTATGTCTAAGGAGGGGTTGGAGCATTTTGCTGAAGTTTTTAGCTGCCGAGTGGATTCCTTCTCTTCTATATATCTTGGCTTACCTTGATGCATTGTAAGCTACCTAAACACTTGTTGGACAAGGTTATTGAGAGGGCAGAGAGGAAGTTTTCACAGTGGAAGTCTCAACACCTTTCTTTAGCTGGGAGGTTAACTTTAATTAAGGTAGCATTGTCAAACTTCTGCTCTACTCCATGTCTCACTTCAAGTGTCCAAGATTTGTGCTAGATAAGTTGAGGGATTGAAATGTTAATTCTTGTGACAGAGTGTGGAGGCAAAGGAAAATTTCATTTACTTGAATTGAAATATGTTTGCAAGCCTTATCAAGAGGGGGGTTGGGGGAATGAACTTAGTGCTTCAAGGCAAATGGTTGTGGCCATTCACCTCGGAAGAAGTCCATTTATGGGGATGGTGATAGGCTATGAGATATGGCATTTAGGAAAGGGGATGGTGGATAAGATGCTCATCCCTTTCGAGGGCCTCTGCATTGTGGAAAGTAATTGTTAGATTAAGGACCGAGTTTGAGGGTATCGAGTTTTCTTTAGGAGATGGGAAAAAGGATATGCTTTTGGAAAGATATTTGGTTAGGTGAAAGGGTGCTTCGTGAAGAGTTTCTGAGGCTGGCGCGTGATGCGGACACAAGCGCATTCAAGGTGTACCAACGAAGAAAGCGCCAACCACAAGTGCCGTCCTTATGGATATGCGACTATTGAGGAGCTGAAGACCTTTCACATGTGATTGGACATATAGAAGACCCCACTTAGGGAAGACACATGTGAAGGAAGATTGGAGAAAGAAGACCGAGCGCCCAAACTTTCCCGTACTTATGTTATTTGTGCGTTTTTGACTTAGTTAGGGGTCTTTTGGTAATTTTGTCTTTGTTTGCTTATTCTAGGGGTATTTTAGTAATTTTATGTCTTTATTTGTTTATTTAAGTGGGCTAAAGCCCTAAACTCGAATTTCAACTATTGATTAATGAAAAGCAAACCCTTTGGTTGCCTCATTCCTCTCTTCTCTCTAATAGTGCTTCTTCTCTTTCCTTGATCTTCTTCTTCTAATTTCTTCTTGTGCCCCTCCAACTTCTTCAAGGTAATAATTTTCTTCTTTCTATTTTCCAATTTTGGCTAATCCTTCTTCGATCAAAATCTTGAGAACCGATCTAAACCCTAAACCCCCAAATTCTCAAATCCCTAATCTGAGAAACTTCTTGGTTCTTCGGACCAGTGATCTTCATTGATCGATTGGGTGTGACCATGCAAGATCGGGAGGTCTCATCCCTCGCCGGATCCAACCTAAGTAGTAATTGAATTCCATAATCCATGGTTGTAGTGATGACCCGCTCCATTGCATGTTTCCTTTATGATTTTCTCAGTTATGATGATTACTGTTAGAATTTTAGATCATTTATTCCTTTTATTTCCGCTGTTTAATTATGTCCATGAGCATGCATCATAATTAGGGTTGTCCTGCGTCAGCGAGGCTAGCTACATATGTGGATATCACCATAGATTAGTGTTACTCATCCTCAAGTGGTGGGGTTGTGTGGTTGCTACCCTATTGAAGATACTTGTTGGACGAGGGTGAGCTCATGCGACTTCTTGATGGGCTTCAAAATGTCCTCCTTGACATGGCCAGGAGGGATGTGATTGGGTACAAGAGAAGTCGGGCTGATTCTCGAATTCTCTTGGAGCTATTCCTTTCCTCCTGTGTGTGGCATTGTGGAGCCTCCCCTAAGGTTGCAGCTTTTGCATAGTTGGTAGGGAGGAACAAAGTGCTCATGGTTGATAACCTTTTGAAAAAGGATTATGGTGATCCCTAATATCTGCTTAACGTGTACGAAAAACGTTAAGTCGGTTAACCTTTTTTTTTTTTTTTGTTCGCTACACCTTCATGAGTGAATTGTGGGAAAGTTCTTGGGTCTATTTTTTTTTTTCGTGGGTAATGCCGGAGTCAGTAGAGGGTTTTTGTATTGCCCTACACGAGGGAAGTTGGAAAAAAAGGAAGATTCTCTAGAGGATGGTCATGGTGGTGGGTTTTTGCGGCCTGTGGAAGGAGATGAATAATAGATGCTTTTGAAATTAGAATGGGCAAGTTATTGAGGTCTTTAGAAGGACTAAGTCAGACGTAATCGGATGGGCCTCCAATATAAAGGCCCTTGCCCAGTGCTCACTTTTGTTTCTCTCTTGGTTTGGGTTATTGCATTGCATTGCTTTGCTTTTTTCTTCTTATTAATACAATTGTCACCTTTCAAGAAGGAAAAAAACAATGTGATTGGTTAAAAAGGGTGCTGGTGATTACATTTAACCTGCTCTTGACATGGGCAAACAAAACTTGTCCTTAATGTTAAATCTTGTATCAAACATAATTGCTAGTCTTGAGGCTTGGTAAACACCACGTGGATCTTAGATGCTTTTTGTTATTTTTAGTTCATTTTTGATATAATTCCATTACTTATGATCGACAAAGCATACTTTTGCCCCCTAAACAAGGGAAAACTTTCATCCACACACACTAAATGTTTTGAATTCTCCGTGTTTAATCATGTTTTTTTAACATCTTCCGAAGTTTCATTGAAAAATTCCACCATTTTCCTAAAGTTTCTCAAAATTTACCTAAAACTGGCATATAATACCCTATACACGTCATACTACAAGGAACTTAGTTGCCATTTACATATTGTGAGCTAATGAGAGAGAGAGGGTGGCAGGACCAAATGGAAAGGAAGGAACTAAATGAAATGGTGATGTTGTTTGTGTCAAACATAAACTGCCATATAATACACTATACAGATGTCATACTACTAGGAATTCGGTTGTTATTTACATATTGTGAGCTAATGAGAGAGTGGCAGGAACAAATGGAAGGAAATGAACTAAATGAAACCATGATGTTCTTTGTGTCAAACATTTTGCTCACAACGAAAGATATCCATGCCCGTTTTAGGGAGTATGGGAAGGCTAGTTATCTTGGCATCCCTAAATTGAGGAATGTAGGATGTGGACAAATGGCTATGGCAATTCGGCTCGGAAGAGGACCATTTATGGAGGGAGGTGATAACTAGGAAATATGGCATTCAAGAAAGGGGGTGGTGGACGAGATACTCATTGCTTTATAGGGCCTCGATGTTGTGGAAAGTAATAGTCAGATGGGGTACTAAGTTTGAGGAGGTATCGAGTTTTCTTTAGGAGATGAGAAAAAGGATATGGTTTGGAAATATATTTGGTTCGATGAAAGGGCGAGGGTATCGAGTTTTCTTTAGGAGATGGGAAAAGGATCCACTTTTGGAAAGGTATTTGGTTAGGTGAAAGGGCACTTCATGAAGAGTTTTTGAGGTTGGCGAGGCTAGCTACGAACACGAATATCACTAATAGATCAGTGTTACTCATCTTTTAGTTGTAGGTTTGCTACCTTGTTGGTAGGGGTGTACATCGAGCCGAACCGAGTCAAGCTGGCCTCAGTTCGGCTTGACTCGGTCACTAGGCAACCCCAGCTCGAACTCGGCTCGGCTCCGTGACCGAGCCAGCATCTCCAGCTCGGCTCTGCTCAGTCAGCAATCGGACCAGTTCGAGCCGAGTTCAAGCCAGTTTCAAGCTTTCGAGCCGAGTTCGAGCTCGAGCTTTTGAGCCGTGTTCGAGTTCGTTTTTCGAGCGGAGTTTCGAGCCGTGAGATTTTGTTCTGTTTATTTAATAGGCATGATACAAAAAATGAAACAAAAATCTGCCCAAATCAAACAGCAATCTGCAACTTATTCAAGCAAATATGGCCAAATCAAACAAAAATCTGCAACTTATTCAAGCAAATATGCCATAATCAAACAAAAATCTGCAACTTATTCAAGCAAATATGCCAAAATCAAACAAAAATCTGCAGATTCTGGTTCATACAAGGGCAGGGGCTTGTGGCTTACTGGCGATCGAACTCGGACTGGTGAGTTGCAACAGTGGCAAGGGCGATCGGGCAGGGGAGTTGCCGCAGTGGCAGGGGCGATCGGACTGGCTAGTTGCAGCAGTGGCAGGGACTTGGGGTTTAGGGAAATGGTCGGACGGTGGCTGTGCAGGTAAGGGAGGAGGGAGAGATCGGATGGCGGCTGTGCGGCGGTGCGAGTAAGTTAGGAGGAGGGAGTGAGTAGAGAGAGCCGTGCGGGTAAGGGAGGAGGGAGAGAGTAGAGAGATCGGATGACGACGATGTGGGTAAAAATCAGCTTGACTCGGTTCGAACTCAGCTTCGATCCGAGTCAAGTCGAACGAGCCAACCGAGCTAGCTCGGTTTGTGTACACCCCTATGTGGCTTCTTAATAGGTTCTAAAATCTTCTCCCCGACATGGCCAATAGGGATGCGATGGTTTGGGTGCAATAGAAGTCGGGCCCAATTCTCAGTTCGATCTTTCTATAATTTCTGTTTAGACTTCCTGACTCTCCTTTCCATACCTCCCATCAAACCGCATATGCGGTTCACAATTGCATATATTTTTATTTTTTATTTTTTTTTGAAAAAATTAAAAAAGGGAAAAATTGAAAAAAAATATAAGAACTAGGGGAAACTTCCCTAAGTTAATAGATAACTAGTATAGTAATTTTACATATATAAAATTAGTTTGTGAGAAATAAAATCAATTAAAAAATGAATGAAGTACATCAACATTCAACAATATAGTTAACAAAATAATCAGTAAGTTATTTATTGTGCAAATACAATTTTGAAGTTACATCTTAATGTTTACTATTTATACACTAACACTTTTTCTTACAAGTTACAAAATAATACTAATAGTCTAAAATCTAAATGTCTAATACTATATTCATTGATCCACTTGCCATTGTGGCATTTGATCACTACCATTGTCATCCTCAAGATCATCATCAGAGTCATCTCCCTCTTTCATGTATACTTCATCTTCTTTTGTTTCTTCATCGTCTGTACGCACCGATACTTCATCAACATCATTTTCTTA
Organism: Magnolia sinica; assembly: GCF_029962835.1. Lineage (NCBI taxonomy): Eukaryota > Viridiplantae > Streptophyta > Magnoliopsida > Magnoliales > Magnoliaceae > Magnolia > Magnolia sinica. Next base: position 59,007,528 of record NC_080575.1, on the reverse strand, counting down.
CAAGCTACAAAATAATACTAATAGTCTAAAATCTAAATATCTAATACTATATACATTTATCCACTTGGCATTGTGGCATTTGATCACTACCATCCTCATAATCAACGTCATCATCAGAGTCATCTCCTTCTTTCACATTTACTTCATCTTCTTCTGTTTCTTTATCGTCTGTATGCACTAATACTTCAACATCGTTTTCTTATAAGCTACAAAATAATACCAATAGTCTAAAATCTAAATGTCTAATACTATATACATTGATCCACTTGCCAATGTGGCATTTGATCACTACCATCGTCATCATCAGAGTCATCTCCTTCTTTCACATATACTTCATCTTTTTCTGTTTCTTCATCGTCTGTACGCACCAATACTTCATCAACATCCAATGGTTGATCGTCAACTTGATCATCTCCTTCTTCTATCTCTTCAATCTCTTCCACCGGTTGACTGTTATTGCGTACCCTCCCTTCGCCTTCGAATGGAAGTACCTTCTTCAGGTGCCGATCTGAATGTGACATCTTCAACCTAGGCCCATGTCAGGTCATTGCCAGCAAAGACCAGTTCTTCCGTCTCTACGAGCCACTCATTATCTGCATCCAGCTCATCTAAGTAGATGGGTCATAGAAACCAGGCTTTTCTTGCTTAGCCTGAAAACTTTCTTGCAACTTCTGATTGTTTTGGACGTAGACCAAGTCGTTGGGCTTCTTTTGTTCAAGACGATTCCTTTTCTTGGTGTGAATTTGCATGAAAGAAAGTGCACTAGCTTACTTAGACTTGGACTTATTTATAACTTTTAACTCTTGAACTATAACATTTTCCAAACTTGCCCCCTTAAACATGCTCTAATTGCGCTCACAACCGTTAGCAGAACACATGAGTCCAAGAATTCTCATGACCAACTTCTTTAGAGCTAGATCCTCCTGTTCGGGTCCACTCCATAGGCATCTCACCAGCAAGTTGAGAAAAATAGTTTTAAGTAGGTTAGACCTCGTAGATTAGATTGTAAAAAAAAAACTATTTGTAAGAGTCTAAGATGTTCATACTTACTGGGCAATTTCATTGTCCTATGCTCGATGACTATATCATTTGAGAATATGCCCTCACTCTTCGTATAAAGGTCTAGTAGAGTAGAGACATGTTTTGTTCTTCTTTATCTGGAGCTATTCTTTCTAACACGCCAAGAAATCGAACCATATGCGTAGTTCGTAATTCTACCTAATTAAGGGAAGCGAATAAACATGCTGGTTAAGGATGTAGGCAATTGAATACAATGGAGATGACATTTGGCTGCCCGATCTTCTATCTATAATATCTAAAATGAGCCTATAATCACGCTCTTTATAGTTAAAATGATCCATGATTTTATTTCTCGCTTTCTCCATCCCATCATATATGTAAACCATTGGTGGCTTCTCATGTCTGTCCGCCAATCGCAACATAGTGACTAAGGGTTCTGACGCTTTTAAGGCCTTTATCACTTGTATCCAAATTTTTTATGAAAGGATAGTTCGTTGGACTAGCTTCCCTTCAACCTTCTTTGGCCAAGGCCCATTTGTCTAATTGGCCGATACTACAAATCTTCTAAGTTCGGATTTTTTTGAATGCAATCTTTATAGTGCTAAGAAGGCTCTAACAAAGCGGGTGATGCTGGGCATAACAAGTTACATCCAATGTGTTTTCTTATTTGATGGAGAAAAAGGGAGCGTTTGTACATAAAGACCATGATTCTTCTAGCCCTCGTAATCACTTTTAAGAATTATTACCTATAGCTTCTATCATAAGATTAACACAATGGGCCACGTAAGGGGTCGAAAATAAATGACGCCTCTTCTCCATAAGAAGATCGATGACTATATATGAGGTTGCGTTGTTTGTAATTACATAGACAATATATTCCTCTCCTACTTCCTCAACTATACTATCTAGTAATTTAAATAAGTAATCTGCCGTTTGAGGATGGCTCAATGCATCCACTGACTTCAAGAACATTGGTCCATTCATCGGACATGAGTGATTCTTTTAGCCCTTGTAATCACTTTTAAGAATAACTACCTATAGCTTCTATCATAAGATTAACACAATGGGCCACGTAAGGGGTTGAAAATAAATGACGCCTCCTCTATAAGAAGATCGATGACTATATATGAGGTTGCGTTGTTTGTAATTACATGGACAATATATTCCTCTCCTACTTCCTCAACTATACTATCTAGTAATTTAAATAAGTAATTTGCCATTTGGGGATGGCTCGATGCATCCACTGATTTCAAGAACATTGGTCCATTTGTCAGACATGAGTGTACAACCGTAGGTTTTCCACGATGTCTTATATGTGGCTATGAAAGATTGTGTACAAACAACCTCGACTTTGAGGCATGTCTTCCTTATTTCGTGATGTGAACGAGGTTTAAGCCCAAGTCCAAATTGACCTATTGCTTTAACCATAACCTTGAAGCTTTTCAATTTAACAGTGTTGAAAGCAACACCAACTTGGTAAAACCACTTGGCAATATCTTGAATCGTGGTTTTTATTTATTTATTTTTTTACTTATAATCTCTATTTTCTATTGTGGTTTGAGTGGGCCATTTGCCCCGACCCCTTTGGTTGACCACATCCTCGAGGTGTGGTCTACATCGTCTATCCATGAGCCCATGCCCATGAGCTCTTTTCGAGGCCGATGGTTTAGACCGGCTTGTCAACGTAGGGGGATAGGGCTAGAATGTAGAAAATGAATGGTTGAAGATAAATACAATGAATGAATCAATAGATGTAGAATGATTAATGAATGAATGAAGATAAATACAATCGATGAATGAAGAGATGTAGAATGATTAATGAATGAATGAAGATATAGATTAAAAATGATCTATGAATGAATGAGATATAGATTAAAAATGAATGAATGAAGAAGAATGTAAGAGAGAGAAATAGAATGTAGTGAGAACTAGATTGTAATTTGTATGTACTGTGTAGAATCGCAGATTCTAGGATGTAGAAAATGAATGAATGAAAATAAATACAATGGATGAATGAAGAGATGTAGAATGATTAATGAATGAATGAAGATAAATACAATGAATTAATGAAGAGATGTATAATGATTAATGAATGAATGAAGAGATAGATTAAGAATGAATGAATGAAGAAGAAAAATAGGATTAGGAATTAGGATTTTGGATGTAAGAGAGAGAGGTGTCGAATAAGAGTTCTTGAATCTTGCTTAAAGCTTGAATTCTTGATCTTCCAAGAGAGAGAAACTTATCTCTTGATTGATCTTCTTGCTTTTAATCTTGTAGAGAAGTAGGAACTTGGTTGGAAGAGATTATAATGGCACTTGGAAGTTGGAAGTATGTAAGAGTAAAAGAGAGTTTGGAGTGATAATGGTGTAAGAGTAAAAGAGAGTTTGGAGTGATAATGGTGCAAATGGAGGAGGTTTGGATGCCTTTTAATAGGAAAAGTTTGTTTTGTTTTTGCCAAAAAAAAAGTGCCAATGGTTAGATTTCTGATCATTGGCAGATATGCCATTGCATATGCAAATATGTGGTCACATTTAACAACACTTACCTCCTTTTGTGGCATTGTGGAGCCTCCCCTAAGGTTGCAACTTTTCCTGGTTGATGGGGAGGAACAAAGTGCTCATAGTTAATAACCTTTTGAAAAGGAAGATGGTGACCCTTATATTTGCATGATGTGTGTGAAAAATGCGAAGTTGGTTAACCATTTTTTATTCACTGTGCCTTCACGGGTGAATTGTGGGAGTTCTTGGGTCTGCTAAATGTTTCGTAGGTAATGCCGGAGTCAAAAGAGGATTTGTATGTCCTGGTGGGGGTGGAGTTGGAAAAGGAGGGAAGATTGTTTGGTCTGTTTAATGTTTTGTGGCTTACCCATAATCAATAAAGAGTTTTTATATGCCCTAAGAAGGGGGTGGAGTTGGAAAAAGAGGGAAGATTCTTTGGAGGATGGCCATGTTGGCAGGTTTTTAGGCCCTTTGGAAGGATAGGAACGATAAATGCTTCAGAAATCAGATTTGGCAGGCTGTTGAGCTCTTTAGAAGGGCCAAGTTGGATGTAATCGGATGAGCCTCCAATATAAAGGCCCATTCACTTTCAAGATCCTAAAGATTACTAAGATACTTTAAGATCCAAATCATGTGAAATTGAAGGGGTGGATTGTTAACCCGAAGCGTTACATAATCCACTCCAATGAGAGAGGCTTGTCCTAGACAGTGGAAATGAAGATGATGCCGTGGACTTGGAAATTCAGTCTCATATGGTTGGTTGGTCCAACTCAACAACAATAAGGAATCATCAACTATCGGCATGTGAAGTCGACATTGTTCATGTGGAGAAGGAAACACACCGAGACTGAAGGTAGGAATTCAAAATTTTCAAAAATAACATGCTTATCCTTGATTTTATTTTTGGGGCTAGCTCGAATGGAGTGAAGAAAAGCAATTTTTTCCTAAGGTATTAGGAGAGGACTTGTGCCAATTGTCTCGAGAGACATGTTGAAGAAAATCATGGTGGAATGATACAAGACCAAGCGGTGGATCATCGCCATGAAGCGGCGGGAAAAAACAATGATTTGTTGGCAATTATAGAAGGTCTCTATGGCAAATGGGATTATGATAGCTCATCCATCGGCAACGTGTCACATGTAAGTGCATCTCTTGTTCCTAGTGCGACTGCAGTGGCAATCGGTGGCTAGATCACCTCTCGACTAAACCTTTGAGGCCGCTGATGGCAGAGATCAATCATCCAATCTCAAGAGTGTTCAAATCCATTTTGAAAGGTTGGATGGGAAGACGTGTTCTATTGAGCTTATTACACCATTTGAGCATGGAGAAATCGGGTCCTTTCACTTCAGATTAAAGAAAGAAGCTTAAAGAAGCATGGACCAGAACAACTGAGGCTATAATTGACAGTTGTTAGCAAGTGTTATTATTTTTATTTTTATTTTATTTAAGGTAAGCAGAGCTTCGAAGGTGATGGTGGCCGATTCACAAATATGTTGAGCAGGTGGACGAAGAGACCAAAGAAAGAGGAAGATGAAGGATATTGGAAGTAGGTTTAAGGAAGCCAACAAAATGAGGGCAGGGTTGGAAAGGCCAAGGGGGTTAGAATGGGTGAAGAACATGAAGAAGGTGCCATGAAAATCTTGTCTTGGAACATCAAAGGTTTGGGTTTGGGAGGAGAAGATTGATGGTTAAAAATATGGTTGGAAGGATAGTGTGTGTAGACATGTTTCTTATCCAAGAATCCAAATGGGAGGTGTCCTAGGCTAAAGTTTGTGAAATTTGTGCTGAAGGAAATTCAATTGGCCGCTACCCCTGTTGCTAGCTCTATTTGGGAATCATATCCATCTAGGAAAGATCTATTCAACACTCTTGGTTCCCATATTAAGTAGCACTCTATTTCCATCAACATCTAGACTTCAGAGGATGGTTGAGAATGGGCATTCTCTAATTATATGGCTTGATTGAGAAGAACTTCAAAACAATTCTAGGAAGAGCTCAACAACATCAAACAGTGATGAGGGTTTGATGATCTTGTGAGAAACAATTACCTGGTTGTGTAATGTGAAGGTGTGCTAATCATCGTGCACTCATGGTGTGCCAAACCAAGAAAAAGAGAAGTGTTGCACAATTTGTGTATGCAAGTTCGGAGTATCATATAAGAGGAGAGGATTAATCATGCCCTTACGCCTTACCTTCCCTCTTCTTCTTCAAATGACTAAGACGCAGGAGATGATTTCTTCATGTGGCGGAAACAAATTCTGCAATCGACGACAAATCAACAAATGGGTGGATCCGCTAGTTTGAGCGGGATTTAGTTTGATGGGAAGTTCTCATAGATGTCATGCAAGGGTGGGTTTTGCTGAGGGTTTTGAGTTCTCTGTTTCAATAAAGGGTAGAGATTGTTTGCAATGGTGAATTCATGGATTTTATTCAAATTTTAATAGTCATTTGGTTCTTAAACTTGACCCTAGCAATCTCGTCTGACCTTGCATGCTAGAGACAAACCTGTTTGCAAATTTCACTTTTCGGATAATGCATAGTAATTAGGTTCAAGTGTAGTGCATGACTTTTGTTTAAGATTAATTATGTGTAATGTAGTAAAGTGCATCTCTCTCTGAGTCCAATCGGGGAAGAAAGCAGGATTGTCTCTCGTCTTCTGGCATAGAAGCAAGACTGGAGATGGAGTGGAGGGAGAAACGAGTGGGAAGTGGTGAGGACCCGTTGACTATGGAGGACGAGGATGGGCGGGCGGATTGGCATACGTTCTCCAATAAGAAGAATGCGTTTCGGGAATACGGGAGAAAAGGAAGCTACCTTTGTTGGAATATCCAACTCTATTTTTGGAATCTTTCCTGGAAGGCTAGTTGCCAATAAATTTCGAAAGGGTTTTCGGTAGCTTTGGGGTGGTGATGGAGGTTAAGGTCCTGAAAGACAATCTCTAGCTTCCCAAGAGGTTTTGCTTTTGTTCGTATGAGTTCGATGGAGGAGGTAGACAATGTTGTCTATCATTTGAATGGGGAGAGCTTTGGGGGGACGAAAATCAAGGTTCAAAGAGCTAAGTACGGCCCAGAAAAGAAAAATAGAGAACAAAAGGACAATTTCAAAGTAGGATTTCTGATTACAAATGAGAGGGACAACTTGGGGAATAGAGAGAGGGTTTCATGCAGGGGGTGTGAGATCGGATCAACTAGTGCCGGTCTCGGAAGGAAAATCATACATGGAAGTTGTGTCGAACTTGGTAGTAAAGTAGGGCAATTAAGAGGAAATGCTTAACTAGGAGGTTAAATGGTTTTGGAGGGACTCATCGAATGAAGGTCCAGTCGTGAGAATCCAAAATAAGGTGTTAGAGGATTCTTTAAAGTCTTTTCAATTAAGTTTTGTTGTTTTAGTGGAATCAGGGGTTTCAGAAGAGGGTGGTGGATTCGCTTTATAGGAAAGTGTAAAGAGATGGTAGAAGAGGATATCGTTGTCAAAAGCCTTCAGCCCAATAGGATGCTAGTGTCACTGGGCAACAAAGAACATTCAAAAGAGGTCTTGGGGTCTGTAACGGTTTCTATAACGAGTAGATAGAGGAGATTAAAAAATGGGAGGAATGGTTGGTTTTCGGGTAGTAAGAACATTGGTACCGGATTTGGAAGATTCCACTCGAGCTTTGGATGGACGACATCTTTAAAGAGTAAGGAGCTTGTATTAGAGAAGTTATGGAGATCGACAAAGAGACGGAGAACAGCTGTGAATTATGTTTTGCTCATCTGAAGACTAGAAAGAAGTAGACGTTTCCTTTCCCGTCTCAGATTCTTTTAAGGGTCGGTGAGGATAGTATAGCCACTTCGGTGTTGCAGGAGAAGAAAGGTATTTGTGAGGAGCTGCGATGTGTGATCGTGCTGTTTGGGGACGAAGTTGACGGCTGAATTCCATTTCAGTGCTCCTGCGAGACTCTGGTCCAAGCAGCGGAGCGTTGTTGAGTTTCTATTGGTGTGGATAAAGATATCTCAGAAGCTTCGCATTGGAGGCTAACACATGGCTATCGATGAATTTTCCCGGTGCAATGTGTCGATGGGATGGATGGCTTCGAACCATCTATCCTTGGGACATTGGCACGGGGTTTGCCCAATCAAAACGGCGGTATTGAAGGTTTTTAAAAATAAATCCCTAGATATCGGGCCAAGTTCCGAAGACTTTGCACATGGGCATTTCCACATGTTATATCGCATGTGTGGTAGACGATTTAAGTTGTTGCACAAGTGGGATCTCGTTTATATCCAATCCCAATTTTGAAAGCTTTTTGAAGCCGGGGACCTCTCTCAGAGTGCGATGTGACTAGAGAAGTAGTTGGACTCAACAGAACTTCCTCAAATCAGGTTATCATCATCGATTTCGATCTCGTTTCCTGAAGTGGAGTACAGTTCAGATTTCGTTCATGCGAGATTGGGTTTCGGTGGCATAGAAGCTTTCTCAAAGCAAATAAGAGATGGGGAAGTCTGCGATTAGAACGAGACCTAGCATTCACCAAGTTGTCAATTGTCGGAGAGCTGTGGTTGCTGAAGCACAACAAATAGGTGCATATCTAGTTCCTGACTTTCTATCTTCTAATTGTCAACTAGTTATTCATGAAGATTAGGGGCCACATCAGGTACGTTCTTCCGTCGTTGCTTGTCGAAACAATCAGTCTCATGGCATTGTAGTGCTATTGGAGGAAGAGGGCCATTAGAGCCTAAGTATGTTGTAACCTCTGGTGATCGATTGTCAACTACGAGAGGCATCTTTAGGCAATATGATGATGGGTCAGATAGGGGTGCTAGTTTATCTAGAGCTTATCAGAGAGTATCTATGGCGCAAGGTATGAGAAGAATTAAATTGGTTACAATGGAGGTGGCTTGGTTAGTGGGGGCCAGGTTCCGGGACACGGCAGAGGATTACATAGCCTATTTTGGATTTGTTGAGGAAAGGGGGAGGCTGCTTATTCGTAAATAGGTCCATTTCAGTTTCCCGAATATGTTATGGTCAGAAGTCAACAATTTAAATGGAGTTGGAACTGATTTAAGGACGAGTGGGTGCAATACAGGTGAAGCCAGTTTTAGATGAAGATAATGACATGGAATGTGCTCAAAAGTGTGGTCAAATTAAAGATGTGTAAGCGATATTGGGTAGCTACGGACATATTAGGATCAACGGTAGGTGATAAATTTAGTGTGGTTGGGTAAATAGAAAGATTGGGTAGTTGCAGACACATTAGGATTAACAGTAGGTTTTCTGTTGATTTGGAATTCAACGGTGTGGTAGAAAGAGGACAGATGGGTAGGCGATTATTTGGTGTCAGTTGTGTTGAAAGATATTGCATGGGGATTCCTTTGGATGTTCACAACAGTTTATGGGCCGTGTAAATCAAAGCTTCGTGGTGTGCTATGGGACAAACTGGATAGGTGCAAAGTAGATGGGCTTTACCTTGGTTGGTGGGAGGGGATCCACGAGTATGATTTTTTTTTTTAAAAAAATTTAATTTATTTTTTTTTAAAATTGGATCTTAAAAAATGAGTTGGTGGATCTACTGATGGGGGGCGTCAAATTTACGTGGTCGAACAGTCGAGCCGAACCTATCAAGTCGAGGCTAGACAGATTCCTTAGCCCAACAGAATGGGCGGAGAAGTTTCCAATGATTCATCAAAGCGTTATGCCCAAACCTTTTTTTGATCATTGCCATGTTTTGCTTGAGATAGATGAGGAGAACTGGGGTCCTCGTCCTTTCATATTTGAGCTAGTTTGGTTAGAGGTAGAAGGTTTTGCGGAGAAGATAGTGGAGTGGTGGACTTCCTTTTCATTTTTAATTTATTTTATTTATTTAATAATTTAACCGGGGGGGGGTGTTAGTTGAAGAAGAAATGTGAATGGAAAAAAGTGGCTTTGCAAGGTTGGGAGGAGGAAACATCCTCTTTGCTTCAAGAAATGGAGAGATTTGATATTAAAGAAGAGTCAAGGCTTCAAAGAACATGGTGGGAGGTCTACTGTGCGAACTAGATTTTGGGAGGAATAGATAAAATGGTGTCAAAGATTGAGGGCATTGTGGCTTGAAAGATGGAGATAAAAATGCAAAGTTCTTACATGCAATTGTTAGCGCTAGAGCGTGCTCAAACAAGATCAAAGTGAGAATCTTTTGTCAAAAGCACGTGACATCGCCCCCACTTAGACAATTTAAGTTTTGATGGTATTTCGGCTGATTCTTTGGAGCAACCTTTCACAGAGGAAGAAGTTAAGAAAGTAGTGGTAGAGTTGGAAGGTGATGTAGCCCAGGGTCTAGACGGTTTTCCATTAACGTTCTATCATAAATTTTGAGAGTTGGTTAGGGGAGATGTGCTTCGATTTATGAATGAATTCTTTGAAAAAGGTTTTTATAGCGGTAGTATTATGGGTCACATTTATAGCTTTGATTCTTAAGGAGCCGAAAGCCTCAAAGATTTTTGTCCTATTAGCTTGCTTGGTGGTCCATATAAGATTCCGACGAAGGTTTTGGCTTCTAGATTTCATTTGGTTTTGGGGGATATAATCTCGGCGTGTCAAGGAACTTTCGTGGATGGGAGACAGATTGTCGATGGGTCCTTACTAGCGAATGAATGCATATATTCCTAGAAGGAGCTCGATCGGGAGCTTGTAAATGGAAGTAAATGGTAAATGGAATTGGAGGTAAATGAATTAGGAGTAAATGGCTTACTTAGTTGTGTTTGGATGAGAGTAGATTAAATGCATTTAAAATCCAAATATTCTGTTTGGATGGGAGTAAATGAGAGGAATTGGAATGCATTGGAATTTTTTAATATATTCATAGGAAAATATGTGATATCCCAACTTAGCTTTAGTATCTCAAATTAGTGTACATATGTGATATTTAACAAAATGATTGTAATAAGCCCCATTAAAATATATACTTTAACAAAAAATGAGAAAATCTTGAGCCTCCGGTGGGCCATAAATGTAAGGATCACAAACAAGCAACTTGCCAACACTTTTTAACCTTTCATTTAGAAGATGCCTTTGGACGATTTGGATCATTCTATTGGTGTGATTTTAGGGATGTAGCTGGTAATTGAACTGTTTTGGACTATCATTAGCATGGCGCCACCTTCGTTTACTCGTGCAACTCTCCAAGGAAAGCTCAAAAAGGCTTTTCATCCCATTTACCTACAAATCCTCTCTTGTAGAGAAGATTTCATTTACATTCCCATTTACTCCCATTTTATTTCATTTCCATGAATTTACTTCCATCCAAACACACTTCAAATATCATTTACCTCCATTTACTCTCAATTCCCCTCATTTACCTCCATTTACTTCCCCATCCAAACGACCCCTAAGGGCCTGTTTGGATTCGCGTATAAGGGTGTATTGTATCGTAGTAAAGGTAGTTTTTTCTAATATACCATGTTTGAATAGGAGTTCACGTCCGACGTTTACCATGTGCGCGAATACATACCATATCAAAATTTTCAAAAGGCGGTAAACTGAAATTAGACGCCACTGCATCGTGCAGTGCAGTGTCTTCAATGCGCAATATTATCGGGTGGTAGCGTGTCTATGTCTTTGACAGGTATGTTTCTATTGCTGGAGAATGGAGAAAAATACATCTTCACCTTGGATCGTAGCAAATCGGGCAATCATTCACCAGATCAGAGGTCTTCCCCACCAGCACAACAGCAACATCTCCACCTTCCAAAGACCCTACTTCTTCCTCCTCCTCGTCATCCAAATGGCACCGCTTTGGCCGTAACATCGCTGAGGCGATCACCAATCTGAAGAATTCCCTCAATCTTGATACGGCCAAGGATCCCATGGCTAGGATTGACAACTGCAAGAAGCTCATCTGCGGCGTTGTCTGCAATCTCACCCTAGCTCTACCCTGGCAGCCATCTTCCTGAAAAGCTCATTTCTAACATCCGCAAGCATTTCGATTCTCTGCCGCTCAGATAAGTAATCAAATAGTGATGAATTTTTCTTTCAGTTACTGTAAGTAGTGAGTACTGATTTGGGTTGAATTTGTAAATTGTGGGGTGGAATTTCAGCTATGCTCAGGCGGGTTTTGATATGAAGGATGTTTTCCTCCAAGATGATGGAGGGTGGGTCGGTCCATGATTTGATGCAGAAGAACAAGAAGATCCCAATCAAGGAGGTGATACGGATCGTCGTGGATGTTGCGGAAGGCATCATGTTTATGAATGATCATGAGGTCGCCTATAGGGACCTCAACACGCAGCGGATTCTGTTGGATCGGCAAGGGAATGTTTGCGTCGGCCACATGGGTGTCGTCGCCACCTGCAAGAGTGCCCATTTTGAGAACTTAAAAATAGCCACCGTTGTACCACTGCTGTTCAGTATTTTACGTATATACAATACGCAGCCCTAATACGTCGTATCCAAACATTGATCGGAGCAAGAATCTGTATACCTGCTTGAACAATACCTCCTATCCAAACATTGAGTTATGGCATGTTGATTTGGATGTATTCTAAAAATGATTGAACGTATACATGAATAGTAGTCGGATACAATACAATACACCCTTGTACGCGAATCCAAACAAGCCCTAAGAGAAGAGGGGAAAGAGTAGTTATTAGCAAACTTGATATCGAAAAAGCAAGATCATGTGGATTGGATCTTCCTTGGTTACATGTTGGGGAGGATAGGTTGTGGGGCCAAATGGTGAGCTTGGATTCAAACATGTGTTAGATTGGCAAAATTTTTTATTTTGGTTAATGGCTCGCCAAATGGTAACTTTTCTGCTTCTAGAGGGCTTCACCAAGGTGATCCGTTATCTCCTTGTCTTTTTGTTTCAGTGATGGAAGCCCTTAGCAAAATGTTAGAGAGAGGAGAAGAGATAGGATTGGTAGAAGGTTTTGGGGTGGATAGATCAAATTTTCAGATTTCACACCTTCATTCTGCGGATGATATGCTTCTGTTTTGTAAGGAAGACGAATTCCAAGTGCGAAATCTTCGGTCGATCATAGTTATAGTTTCGAGGTGGTTTCCGGTTTGAAGGTGAACATTAGTAAAAGCGAGATTCTTGGAGTTGGTCTCTTTAAAGAAGAGATTCAATTTTTGCATCCATTTTTTGTTGCAAGGAGGGGTTTTTTCCAACCACTATCTTGAGCTTCCATTATGCATTGGCAAATTGGCTTGAGATATGTGGGATAAAGTCATTGAGCGATGTGAGAGGACGATGTCCAAATGGAAATCGAGATATCTATCTAGGGGTGGGAGAATGATCTTGATTCAAGCGTTAATGTCAAAATTTTCAATTTATTTTATGTTGCTTTTCAAGTTTCCAAAGTCGGTATTAATTGTTTTGGAAAAGCGGAGGGATTTTTGGTGGAAAGGTTTAGAAGATAATCACAAGTTTTATCTTAAGAAGTGGGAAGATGTGTGCAAACTGTAGGATCAAGGAGTAGGATTGAGAAAGTTAGAGATGAATCTAGCGTTGCTAGGGAAATGGGTGTCGAGGTTTGGGGTTCAAAGGGAAGCTAGATGGAAGGTTTTGATCGGAAAGAAATATGGACTAGATGATTCTGGGTGGTGGACCAAATCTTCTTCATTGTATCTAGCTTTTTACTTATGGAGGTTGGTGGCGTCCTTGAAACAAAAGGTTTGGGAAGGGATAGGTTTAGAGCTAGGGAATGGGGAAAATATTCGGTTTGGGAGGATAGATGGTTAGGTGACATTTCTTTCAGTGTTTAGCTTTCCTAGATTAGTGAGGTTAGGTAAGGAAGCAAATTTGAAGGTTAGTAGTTGTTTCTCATGGAGGGGCAATGAAGTCATTTGGGCTCCCCAATGTAGAAGGAACTTGGGCGATTGTTGGAGCACAAAATATTGATATTTGCGCAAGATAGCTATGTTGCGCAATCACACAACAAAGATGGATTGCGCGACCGCGCAATTGAAGACAACATGCTGGGAAGCTACCAGAGAGCAAGCCTGATCATGTCGCATGAGAGAAGTAATTGCACAGAAAAGGGGAGAAAGAAGATGTAGGGAGTAGAGAGCTAGCTTGTTGTGCGACCACGCAATAGGATCTGCTTGCGCGACCGCACAACATAGGTCCCAAATGACCTATATGCTATCCGACTTTCACAGATTCATCATGGATTATGAATTCTGTACGCGTCTCGTGCATCCTGGCGTGAAGCAAGCGTTCTAAACCCACACAACTATTCCGTCATTGTGTCAGATCTTCTACAAGCTGAGATGCTGCCGAAATCTTATGATAAATTACTTTCAATTGCATTAATCAAATGTATTTTGCTTTAGAATCAAGGGTAATGTGAGGAATGTAACAAGAATTCAGATAAATGAAATAAAACGATGATGATTACTCTTTGATTGAATTTCGTTCCTTATTATTGAACATAGATGTTCCAATCTTCGATACATGTTACGGATCGAAACAAAATGATGACTCTGCTGGGTATAGAACCCAGAATCTTTGGTTGTAATATCTATGTATAATACTAACGTTAGAACAATCAAATGACACTTGTCATCAAAGGGCGCTATAATAGCGCCAAAACGGTGATTCTTGATAGAAACATCCCCCCCTTCTTCTCGTGCAGTTTGATTTAGTCCGAATAACTAAGTCTATTATGGAATTCAGGTACTACGTTCTTACATAATTGCAATGGCTGCTCTTCTGATCAACGTAATCGTTTGTTTCACGCCCAGTGAGTTCGCAGTGGATTTGCTGGCAAATGCTCAATCGCCGCCTAAAAAGGTATTGGGGAAAGCCAAGTCGACTCTGACCTGAAACAAATGACAACAGGTAATGTCTGGGGTGATCTCCGCCTCACTGACAATGCAAGAGGATGATAAGGAATGGACAATGGTGACGTCCAGGAGATGGAAGACTCGATCCCCTCCGGCAAGAGGCTCGGCTCCGTTGCAGGCAGTAAGAGGGCTGATTACTCGCAACATTGCGAAACGCAATCTCGCGCTAGCTTTGCCCCCGCTCTATCTTGGAGAGGTTGAAATAGCTCTCTTTGCCCAGCGAGACTTCCCTGCCCTATCAGTCGTAGCTTCACTATAGACCCAGAAGGAGAAGGGGAAAGCTGTTCTGACAAATTGGGTGTCTTCCTCTAGGTCTGTCATGACACTTTTGCCACGAGCTTTAGCACCAGACACGTCCTGTTCAGGATCGGTAAAATCCCCAGGACCACAGAAGGACAGTGTTGAGTCAAGTGGCGGGTCATTTTCTTTGAGATCCCCTATAACAACCTATTCTCTCTCCCCTTTGGCATTAGGGCAGTCAAGAAGTGGGAAGGCAACGGTTTTTGTGGTGGGAACTAGTCGAGACCTAGCCACTGTTCACGGACAAGCATTTAATCGAGATGGCACGCATGCATACAATATTAATGGAAGAATGCAGAAACCTTAGAAAGGCATTGGCGACGTTAACCCGCAATGTATCTTAGGTTACTGCCCCTCCAATGATGGCTGTCGCAAATGGCAGTGAACAGCAAGCAAAAGGGTCGCAGCCACAGAGGGTAGGGTCGCATGGATCAGTATCCGCCGCTCGCACTATGACCCAAGATGGAAAGTCTGACATGTAGTAGTTGAAGCTGTTTGTATGGAAAGAGACGGAGCATTAAGGAAGATTCCAGTTTCAAACGCCATACCCTTGTGAGATTGAAGATGTACCATTTCCCACTAACTTCAGTTATCTAGATTTCCAAAAGTTTAATGGAGACGACTCGCCAGAGGAACACCTGATGCATTTCATCACTACCATGGGGAATTAATCTGCAGTTTCGCAGTACTGTTTGCGGCTATTTAGGTCGTCCTTGACCGGAAAGGCGTTCATATGGTATTCAACTTTGACACCAGAATCCATATGTACGTGGGATCAGATGCAAGAAGCCTTCATTACAAATTTTTTTCTCGTCTGATAGAGACGTTAACCCGACTGAATTGGCTTCTGTCCTATGATGAAAAAGTGAGCCGATTGAAATGTTCGACCGATGGAAAACCTTGGGAGCGTCATGTCAACAACTCCCAGGAGAGTCAGAACAAGTGAAGATGTGTCTAAATTCTATGAAACTAGGGGTTGCATTCGGCTTGACAAGTGCTAACATACGGACTTTGCGTGACCTTCCCACCAAAGCCCACGCTCTTGAAGTCATGACTAGAAAAATGTCTGCCTTTCAGACAAAGACGAAACGCCAGGGCCTGAGTAAGATGTCAACGAATGTCACACATGCCTGCCTTTTAGATAGAGACGAAACGCCAGGGCTGAGTAAGATGTCAACGAATGTCACAGAGAGAGAGAGAGAGAGAGAGAGAGAGAGAGAGAGAGAGAGAGGATCCCCAAAGTAAGTAAAAAGATGGCAGAAGAGAGGGCGGGAGCTGTTATATAAGGACGATCGATAAGCGGCCCATACGATATGACGATCGTGAGGGGTATACGTTTGAAAATGAAGATGTACTCCCCATGATGAATCAACTATTGGCTTCAGGGACAATCGAATTGCCCTGGTTGAAATGGCCAGAAGAGGTGAGAAAAACAAAAGAAAATAATTATTATCGTTACCATTGTATGATCGGTCATCTGACTGAAAACTGTTACACTATAAAAAATATACTAAAAAAATGATGAACTGAGGTGAAATCTTAATCGAAAGAGTTAAGGAGTGGAGCAAGAAAGCGATAGCAAGCATGGTGTCCGTATGGAACACGCATTGCTCATGTGTGTTTCGGGTTGTGCATGATAAAGAGGCCGAAGACGAGAATAAAGCCGAATGGAAGTTTAGGGGTTTCTTATAGAGAGAGGAAAAGAAAGAATATTAAAAACTCAGGTCAGAAGGTTCGTAATAAACAACATGACTATAGCCGCGGTCTTCAACGATCGTCGGCAGGGCAGAATAGAAGCAGCTTTGGGGGTCCGAGCTTGCTGCCAATTGAGGCGCCACAAGGCTAAAAAGATACCCAAAACTGAGAATACCTTGTTCTCTGGAACAAAGTTTCCTATAGAGCATTTGATACAGTATGGAAGGCTAAGCAATCGGCGAAACTTTGGTGAAAACCATTTGCCACAACAATTCAACAAATCCCTGATGGGTCTGGAGAAATTGTGGTTCGAAGCAGGAGCACTGGAAGGGGTTACTAGTTGGAAACATGCTTGCAATTTACTTCTTCTTCAGTTCTTTGTGCCCAAAAGAATCATGGCCTTGACAAAATTGGTCAGATGGGAAGCCAACGCAGAAGAGTGCCCTTATCAGTATGTGCTAAAATGGAGAAATGCAGTCAACGGTTTGTATAAACTACTCGAATGTCCCAAGATCCACCCAAGATCCATATGACCGAATCATGCACAAGGAGCATAGGGTTGCACACGGAGGAAAGACATGAACTCCACACACTCTCTAGTTTGATGAAAAAAGTAGCAACTGTGGAATTAAAATCTTGTAAAGCACCGCCTCTTGATCGTTTCTTCATTGAAGCGCATGCGAGACAAGTGCAGCAAGTAGTGACCGCAACATCGTCTCAGCCGTTTAGGACGATACAGTCTGTTGGAACCAGGCAGATTCCTGAGTTCTTAGAATTCATGCTATATGTACAGGGTGCGCGGTTACCGCTGCAACACTTGTTCTCTTAGAAGAAAGCATCTTATTTTCGAGGAAATGTGTAAGACGAGTACCTGTTAAGAAAATTTGTATATTCGCTTGCAATGACGAGTGAGGCTATGGCATGGTACCTGGCCTTACCAACAGGAGCCTTTCAATCTTGGGAAGAAATGAGGAAGCCTTCATCTGTGATTTTACAAGTACAACACTCGGATCCTGAAAACATAGTTGAGACGAACTGTCCAGTTTCCTGGAGAAGATAGAGCCTTTCAATCTTGGGAATATATGGAGGAAGCCTTCATCTGCAATTTTATAAGTACAACACTTGGATCCTAAAAACACAGTTGAGACGAACTGTCCAGTTTCCTGGAGAAGATGTATTAGATTTCATCCGACGGTGGTGGAATGTACACTCCTACTATTTCTCATTACCTGCATCTGAGGTGTCTATGGTAAAGGAATGTATCCAAGCGACCATCCTCAAGTATGAATTGCTCCCAAGGTATGTGGAGTTGCCGGAAACACTCCAGAAACTGTTGAGAGTATTGGTCAGACAATCCTAGAGAAGTTGCAATGTGACCGCTATAAAACTAGCAGTAGAGCCAGTTGGTTCCCCACTAAAAAAAATACCCGGGAGATGGTGGTGGTTACATTACACTTGGGGAAGAAGGTAGCAAGTCCTTCAAGAAAGCAGGGTTTCATAACAGCGCAAAGGAAGGCTCCAGAAAATTCTCAAGATAGAATCCTCGTGCAACGAAGAAAATCGAGGGGATTAAACGTCACGTTACAAAGTCCCACTAGCTACCGAGGTGACTTACGATGTCATAAGCCACTTAAAAAGGATCCCTACTCGATTAAGCATATATGACGCGTTGCGTTTGTCCGGGGACTTCCGCCAAACGTTGATTCAGACATTGTTCAATGACGGGGTGAGAAAAGCATTACTCACTGAAATGGAAAATACACAGACAGAAAAGGACGACGATACAGAGTAGAATGTCATATCCAAAGAGATGGAGACAACCAACTGTATGTTTGTTATTACGTTTTCTGATGAGGACTTAATGTTAGGCGAGAAGGAACACAACAGACCACTCATGGTGGCTGGCCACATCCTCGAGAAACAAATCAAGCGTATAATGCTGGATAACGGCTCTGCAATGAATCTCCTACTACTGAGTATGCTTAGTAAATTGGGATATCGTTGTTGCTTACATTTGCGCACTAGCAGGATGATGATTTAGGGATTCAATCAAGATGGTTAGATAGCGGTGGGAAAGATTACACTAGTGCTGGAAATTAGAGATTTGATTACAAAGGTTGTATGCCACGTAATCGATGTAATAACAACCTATAATTTGCTCTTAGGGTGGCCTTGGATGCACTAGTATGGCATCGTGCCATCCACGCTGCATCAGTACTTCAAATACTGTCAAAAGGGCCTCCAATATAAGGTCATGGTTGATACAAAATCATATATAGTGGCAGAATCATTCTTTGCGGATGCAAGTTACTATGACGAATTTGCCATGGAAGAAGATGGAAAATTGAATAAGGAAAGCTCGAAGCTAAAGGATTGTTAGGCCCAAACACCGGAAAGAAAGGTTGTACAAGTTGAACTGTCCGAGAAAGAGAATGGAAGATAGCTAAAGACTCATGAGTCGAGCATGACAGAGGTAAGAAAAAAGAAATTTTACTTTCTCTCGAAGTATTTATGGTAGCTGGGACAACCTCCTTTGGTAATGTTGTCACCAGAACAGATGAAGATTCTGCAGTCAAATTATACGGTGCCTACACAACTGGAAAGAACTAGACCATTTTCCATCGTGCTAATTAGATTGTGTGCAACCGAATTCTACTTATCCGAGGCCAATAACGTTTTATGCCTTGCCGTAAAAGGAAATAGAAGTAGTTGGTAGAGTAATGACCAGTGAAAAGCTCTTATTAGAGGATTTGAAAATGTACAGCCCGATGAGCCGAAAGATTATGCAAGCTATGGGGTTTGACTGCGATGAACCAACAGGGTTGGACAATGACAAGGGTATATAGATCCCAATCTGGATCCATGAGAAGAAACGGGAAAAGTTTTGCGGGCTGGGGGCATCCCCTACGTGTGCACAAGTAACTACGACTCACACGTGCTAGGTAGTTAGCGAGGAAATAAACCTAGAGACAGACGAAAGCAACAAAGGAGAGGTGAAGCACCCCGAAATAGCGCCAATGCAAATAAAAGATGGGGGATAGCCGACTGTTGATGAATTAAACGAAATAAATCTAGGGACAGAAAATGAACCTCGGAACACACATAAGCGCTAGCCTGCCAGAAGTACAATATGTTGAATTGTTGAAAGAGAGTAAAGATGTGTTCGTTTGGACATACTCAGAAATGCCTGGCCTAGAGCCGACAATGGCAATGCACTGGCTCAACATCTTTAAAGATAATAAGCCGTTAAACAAGCACAACGGCGTTTCCATCCTGATTTAATACTGTTGGTAGAAGAAGAAGTAAATGGGTCAGCTTCATAAGAGGTGAAATATCCTCAATGGATCTCTAATATAGTACCTGTCAAGAAAAAGAGCATACATATCAGAGTATGCGCTGACTTCAGGTATCTAAATGAGGCGTGCCCAAAAGACGATTTCCTGCTGCATATAACAGAATTGTTGATCGATAGTACGACAAAATACGCAGTTATGTCCTTAATGGACAGATATGCCGGATACAATCAAATATGCA
Source organism: Magnolia sinica (assembly GCF_029962835.1). Taxonomy (NCBI): domain Eukaryota; kingdom Viridiplantae; phylum Streptophyta; class Magnoliopsida; order Magnoliales; family Magnoliaceae; genus Magnolia; species Magnolia sinica. Next base: position 58,987,675 of record NC_080575.1, on the reverse strand, counting down.
TGGAGCCAGAGGACAGAAGCCACAACTTTCTGAACCTCCCTATGAATATACTACTATAAAGTCATGCCATTTTGGCTAAAAAAATGCCGGGGCTACGTACCAGAGATCAGCGATGTGGAATATTTTCCATGACATGATGCATAAACATGTTGAATGTTACGTCAACGATTATCCTGCAACCATGTAGAGCATCGAGAACATTTATCATTGGTCTTTCACTGACTCAGGAAGAAACAATTGAAGATAAACCTGACAAAGTGTGCATTAGGGGTATCGTCTAGCAAGCTCCTTGGGTTCATTGTCAGGCATCAGGGAATAAAAGTTGACCAGGGAAAGATCAGGGCAATTCAAGAAATGCCGCCACCGAGAACATTGCGAGAACTAAAAAGCTTGCAAGGAAAACTAGCTTACATTTGATGCTTTATATCAAAGTTGGCAAGGAAGATGCCAGCCATTTGCCTGCCTCATGAAAAACGGGGTAGAGTTTGTATGGGATAGAGCATGCGAGAATGTGTTTGATTCCATTAAAGACCTGCTAAAGTGACCCCTGGTGCTAACAACGCCTGTGAAAGATAAGTCCTTGGTCCCATACATCGCTGCATGTGAAGGTTCTCTGGGAGCTTTGTTAGCTCAACGCAATGAACAAGGGAATGAAAACGAACGCCCTCTATTACCTTAGTATTAATATGGGCAGAATATAAGTATTCTCCCATCGAGAAAGTATGCCTAGCCCTCATTTTCGCAATACAGAAACCACAACATTATTGCCCGTCTCACGAGATAACTCCAATCTTGCGAGCAGGTCCAATAAAATATTTGATGGCACGATTGATGTTGTCTTGAAGGTTGGCCAAATGGATGTTGCTTCTTTCTGAGTTTACGATAACTTACATGTCGTCCATGACGGTAAAAGGACAGACACTTGCATACTTTTTAACAGCCCATCTAGTTCCCGAGGGTGAATAGATTTTCAATGAGTTACCGGATGAACATGTGCTGCTAGTTGAGCCACCAAGACCTTGGCAGATGTATTTTGATGGTGCTTCTCAGACATCAGGCGCGGGTGCCGAGGTGATCTTTATTAATCCTCATGGTGATTTATTGTCGTACTCGTTTATGTTGAGTACAACGTGTACGAATAATGAAACTGAATGTAACGCTCTTATCATAGGAATGGAAATATTTCATGAAATGAGAATTCGAGCTATACAGATCTTTGGGGATTCCAAGCTGGTGATAAATCAATTGACTATAGAGTTTGAAATACCGGAGCCAGAATTGTTGCCTTACTGCTGGCGGGCTTAACAGTTGTTGGAAGATTTTCATGACATTGAAATTAAACGGTACGAAAATGCATAGGTAGATGCATTGGCCAATTTGGTTGCGTCACTGTCTTGCCCTGTCAGGAGCCCTCTTTAGGTGACAATTGAAGAACGGAGATTCTTGCTGCCACTTGAGTTTATAAGCGAGAATGTAAAAGCACAACCGGTATCTTGCCTAGATGAGTTACCAAATGAACATGTGCTGCTAGTTGAGCCACCAAGACCTTGGCAGATGTATTTTGATGGTGCTTCTCGGACATCGGGCGCAGGTGCCAAGGTGATCTTTATTAATCCTCACGGTGATTTATTGTCATACTCGTTTATGTTGAGTACAACGTGCACAAATAATGAAACTGAATGTAACGCTCTTGTCATAGGATTGGAAATATTTCATGAAATGAGAATTCGAGCTATACAGATCTTTGGGGATTCCAAGCTGGTGATAAATCAGCTTACTATAGAGTTTGAAATACCGGTGCTAGAATTGTTGCCTTACTGCCGGCGGGCTTAACAGTTGTTGGAAGATTTTCACGACATTGAAATTAAACGGTACGAAAATGCACAGGCAGATACATTGGCCAATTTGGTTGCGTTAAGCCCTGTCAGGAGCCCTCTTCAGGTGACAATTGAAGAACGATGATTCTTGCTGCCACTTGAGTTTATAAGCGAGACTGTAAAAGCACAACTGGTATCTTGCCTAGAAATCGTAATTGATGGCAGTTTGTTGATTACCTAAAACATGGAATCTTAGTAGAAGACGGTTGCTGAAATTGCAAGTTAAGCAAAGGTTGAAAAGATTTATCATACACGGTGAAGTGTTATATAGGAAATCCTATAATGAGATGATGCTACGATGTTTGGATGCAAAAGAGACCAACTATGTTCTACAAGAAGCCCATTCAGGAGAGTGCGAAGCTTATTGGGCTAGTCAAAATTTATTTCACCGTATACATCGCATGGGATATTATTGACCCTCTTATGTTTAAAGACGCGATAACTTTAGCCAAACGATGTCATGAATGTTAAGTACACGGTGACATCATGTATGTGCCACCCAAAGACCTGCACCAGTTAGTGGCTTCATGGCCCTTCGCAGCTTGGGGATTGGATGTCATTGGCCCCATTAATCCGCTATCTTCGCGAGGACGCCAATATATATTGGTAGCGACAAGTTATTTTTCCAAATGGACAGAAGTTGTTACTCTATGCAATGTCAAAGAAAAATATGTCACTGATTTTATTCGCCATGAAATCATATATCGGCAGTGGATCCCAAAGAGAGTTGTTACCGATAATGGTACTTCATTCAAGAACAAAAACATGGAAAAACTGTGCCGAAAGTTTGGTATTCAACATTCCTTCTTGATGCCCTATTACCCGTTAGCGAACGGATTAGCAAAAGCTTTTAATAAGACGATAGTTAGAATTTTGAAGAAAATCGTCATGGGAAATAAGCGCGTCTGGGATGAGAAATTGCAAGAAGCCTAATGGGCCTACCGAACAATTCATCGAACAACGACGGAAGCCACTCCTTACTCATTAGTTTATGGAATTGAAGCTATTTTGACAATTAAAATGCAAGTTGCATGACTCAGTGTGGTGATACATGAGTTGATAATAGAAGATGAAAACACCAAGGTAAGGCTAACAGAGTTAGATACTCTAGATGAAAAACGGCTACAATGCAGCAACGTCTAGAGCTATATCAAGCATAAATAGGTGCTACCTTCAACAAGAAGGTTAAACACCACTCTTTTAAGAAAGCGGGCGTGTTGATGCTAAAAAGGCCCAGTGTGGTTACTGAACCGGGGGCAAATTTCATCCTAAATGAGATGACCCGTATATTATATTATAACAGAGGTTTACTTTAATGGGGCTTATCGGGTCATAAATTAGAATGGAGAAGGGATAGGAATACTTGTCAATGCTCGTTTTCTTAAAAGGTATTATACTTGAAAGGAGTATTGCGAAGATTATTCATGAAAATTCTACCCAATCAAAAGGGGGCAGAATGGGTACGATTATGTAACAGTGCAATGAGACGAAAAGTCATGTAACAGCGTGATGTGCAACCATGTATCTTCATGAACCTTCATTTTCTGATGAAGCAAGGATGATGAATGATTAATAAAAATAGAAAAGTCAGAGAAATATATGGTCTCCAAATATTTCTTCAGAAGGATATGATTGCCAATTCTTCAATTCCAAAAGAGGATAATTGTCAATCTTCCGATACGATAATTGTCGATAATTCTGTAGAACAACAACCTGCTGAAATTATTACCGTGGCCTTCCTAAAAGAAAATGGCCCCTTATGAATGGACCTGGGTCATACAGGCGAAGAAAAAAAGGGCCGCAGTGTGAGTTTTGTGGTCCATCCATAGATAGGCCAACTATGCATAAGACCCCCATGTTCCTGACTTGATTTCAATAGTAACTCATGGGGAAGGGTGACCTCTATAAGAGCTCCCTCCTTCGTTGATGAATTTTCAACCTTGGAGTTGGTACCCCTACAAGTAGCCTTGTGAGCCCTGCGAACTCTAGAGAGTTACTGAGGCCAACCCCGTGCATAAATCATACCGAGTTCACCGCCCCTGTAGCTTCAATGGGCCCTTCTGATGGACTGCGGTGAGTGAGCTCTCCAGACAATGATGGTTCAGCGAACTCAAGAGAGTTACAAAGGCCAGCTAGCATAAGTCCTTGCTTCAACTACTTAAGAGCCTAAACTGTGGTTGCTCCAATTACCTAAGAGCCTAAATCGTGTTTGCTCCAAATACTCAAAGAACCTAAACTGTGGATGGTGCCTTAGTTCTACTAATTGAACGCTAAGATAGTTCCACCCACTAAGGATAATACGGTGCAAATCATGCAAACAAGCAAAAGTTAGAATGACTAAATTACCGTCATACTATATGTCTCAAGTTATGGAGAAACATGCAATTGAAACATGGATCCATATAGATCAAGAATCATTTATAATTATATATGCTAGAGTATAAACAAAATTGTTCATATCATTTATACTTGAAATTGTTTTGAAAAGCACAAAATTCTCATATATCTTGAAATTGTCGATATATTACAGTTATTCTGAAATGCCCAAAGCTAGCATGAAATTATGCAAATCTTGTTTAAATTGAACTTGAGCTGCAACTATGTGAAGCTTGGCTTCAATGATCAATTTGGCTTGATCTGGAGCACCCACGGGCTCCTATTCTAAAGAGATAATGACCGTCTTCTCCTTTAGAAGTTTCGATTCTTCAAGCTCAATTATACCAACATTCTTAGCCATATCGGCCCTGATCTTGCTCAGCTTCAGTTCTTCAGTATGCTTCTGGGCTTTAAGATTAATGATTTGCTCATTGATGGCTATTAGAGTTTGCTCAGAGATCTTTGCTTGGTCTTGAAGTGAATTGCATTCCCTTTTATACCCAGAGATAATGGCCGATTTCTTAGATACCTTGTCTTTAAGAAGCAGCAAATCTTTCTGACGATGTAATATCTCTGGAGCGATGACTATATTATGAATATACTCTAGCTGCTGAAGAGAAGCGCAGAATTGGACCAAAGAATTATAAAGCCTCGATACATTAATCTTGGCAAGCTTTGCGGAATTATCCAAAATTGCGAAGGCATCGCTGAGAAGAGGCCATTGCTTAGGGTCTTATAACATACAGGATATGGTTGAAAGGGCGTTTTAAAAAAAATTAAGATAAGCTTGTATGGAGGGATCTTTTCTAAAGAGAGAAGGTCCGATATCATCGTCGTTAAGTTGGAGCTTGCATAAAAGCTTGGAGCTGGAACGAATGCAAAAAATAAGGTATTTCGTTGCGGTAACGGTGGGCATAACAGTCCCCACCGGTACCGATATGGATACAGGGTGTGTAACGGTCGGATATTTTTTTTTTTTGTCATACAAATCTGAAAAAATATCCATTAAATCCTGAATATTCTAAATATTCCAAATATGCATTCATTTATAATTTTGAACATGTTTATAGTTGTAACGGTCCACTCTTTGATGAGAATGTTGTATCGGGTTGTCTAATGAATTTATTAATTTGATAAACTGAGATTAACTGCAAACCTTTTATATTTAAATTTCTAATTATGTAATATCAATGATTTAATACCAAAACATCTCACATTTGCAAGTTTGACAATTATTTATAGTATTGGTGTATTACATACCTCACAAATCGCGTACATTTTATTCAACATATAGAGTCTAGAGACTTTTAGGCCCTATTATGTAATTTATATACCTAAAAAACTGATATCATTTCCCTAGTAGATCCTAAGAAAAAATTGGAATTAGATTTGAGTGAATAGTGTTGTTAATTTGGGGGTGATTTGGCTGTCCACTCAATGTCACAAATCAGCCTCAAATTTATGCAATTTATTAGCTCTTATCCCACTAATGATTGATGGACATTTTTTGGACAGTGAAAAATGCAAAATATCAAATGGTCCTATTTCAAAAAACAAATGTCTACAAATTAATGGTTAAAATCATTCAAACAATACCATGCCAACAACAATCCCATAATTTAATTGGTTAATTTTGAGTTAATACATGCCTCATGTGCAAATTTTTATGGCCCTGTATGTGTGGTCTACCCCGATGTATGTATTGCATATACATGTTATCCACCCGTTTTACCAACTCATTTTAGGACATGGTCCAAGAATGAGGCAGTCCAAATCTCAGGTGGACTACTGGAGGGTGAGCCCTAAACGTGGGGCCACCTCAACGTCTTGCCAACCCATTTCAAGGCATGGTCCACAAAATGAGGCAGATCCAAATCTCAAGTGGACCACTAGTGGGTGAGGCCTTGAATGTGGGGCCCACCTCATTGTATTTGTTGTATATCCATGCCGTCTATCCTTTTTGCCTACTCATTTTAATGGTCCAAAAAATGAGGCAGATTGAAATCGTAGGTGGACCGCACAATAGGAATTGAATTCCCACCATTTAAAACTTCTTGGGACCAAAAAATGTTTTGGATCAAGCTATTATTTGGGTTTTCCCTTCAACCAAATCTACGTGACCTTATCAATAGGTTGGACGGTGTGGATATACAACACATGCATCAAGGTGGGCCCCATGGTCAAGGAAGCACCGAAGTGGACCATAATTATGGTCCAACTCACTGGACCTGTGCTAGAAAAAAAGACATGGTTAAAAATAAGCCCTGTTGGCTTGTTTTGAATTGAAAAGGGAGGGTTTCCCTCGTAAATGATGAAAAGAGAAAAAGGGGGACTCCGATTGTTGTGTGGACGTGGCAAAGTTTTGTGGGCCCCAACGCAATGTATGTGTTATATACACACAATCCATCCATTTTTCTCTATCATTTTAGGCCATGATAAAAAAAAATGACAATGTAATGCTCAAGTGGACCACACTGCAGAAAGCAGTGGGGACAATGATGTCCACCGTCGAAAGATTCCTAGGGCCCACCATGATGTTTGTTTGCCATCCATTGGATGTCATAAGGTCATAAAGACTTAGATGATGGGAAACACAAATATCTACCTGATCTAAAACTTGTGGCCCCAAGAAGTTTTCAATGGCAGGCATTCAATAACCTTTTTCTTTTTTATGGTCCACGAAAGCTTTAGATCTGGCTCATTTTTAGGCTCATGCCCGAAAATGATATGGAAAAATGGATGGATGGTGTCAATATAATGCATACATCACGGTGGGGCCCACAGAACTTTGCCACGTCAACATAACATCGTGGTGTGCTAAACCACGTAATCTGAGACCTCAGGCTTCGAAATCGAAAAGAGAGGGGGGTTCGTAAATGGGCAGAGAGACTAAGAGAGGGAGAATCGCACACGACGGTCTCTCTCCCTTTTGAGTTTGAAACCTAGAGAGAGAGAGAGAGAGAGAGAGAGAGAGAGAGAGAGAGACGCATGACTCTCTCTGCCCCTTCAATTTAGAAACCCTAACCAGAGAGAGACGCGCATGCTTCTCTCTCCCCCTTCGATTTCGAAACCTTAACCCTAAGTGAGTGAGAGAGAAAGACGCTCCTGGCAGAGGAGAAGAAAGAAGAAGAATGAGGAATCGTTTCTAAGAACAGGTCTCTCTTCTTCTTCTTTTTTTTCCTTTTAAGAAGATAGAAGAAAGTTTTTTTGGGAGGGAAAACGTTACGGGGTAACGACAATTACGGCCCATGTAACGGTTGTTATGTTTCTTTTTCTCGGACCTCACCGATTCAACCTCAAATTGCGTAACGATCATGGCCGTTACTATTACGTATCAGCCGATACGTAATCGATCTGGGACACCTTGGCAAGAAAAGTAAAAAATATAGTATGGGATAAATAAAAATAAGACAATTCCATTCAAAGAGAAAACCACGAAGCACGAAGATTTAAAATTATACTTGTTGCTGGAGCCATAAATGAAGGAGCTGACAAGGTTGAAACCTTTGGTAATAACAGGGACATTTGGTGGCTCGGGGACTGCTACCATAGGAGTGACATTGAAAGGGGGTTCCCTGATCGTGATGCTTGAATCTAGAGTTGTCGGAGTTGTCATAACAGCATGCTCCGAGATAAAGTGAATTGTGTAGGCAGCTGTAACCTGGGCGGTGGAGGATGCAATTGTGGCCTCATCCGTCAAGACCTGTTCTGCATTAATGTCAGCTGCCCCAGTAGTTACGGGAAGGACCGTCATATCCTTGTCAACCTCCATGCTGTGTGGAGTGGACAAAGGCCTATCTGAAGAAATCAACGCCACCGCCACTGTTTGCATTTCCGGCATAAAAAGTTTCGCTTCCCTCGATGAAGAAACCTCCACAATCCTTAGAAGGATTTGAGGGTCAGTTGGAGGAATGCCGATCGATGGAATAGCTAGCATCTCGCGAGGAAGAGGGGAGTAATTGGCATTGAAGATCATGAATATGTTAGCCACTGGCGAATGGCTAAATTCTCCATAATTGAGTGGCTCTTCTTCTGCAGGAGTATTAGCCTTGTCGGTCAGGGTAGATACATCTTGTGGGATCTCTTGACTGACCATAGCAGTCTCACGTGCGACAATGTCCTCCCCGCCTATATTTACTTCCCCTTCCACTTCCAAGTCGCCGCCTTCAGAAGTGCCACTTTCTCTAGTAGAACTGCTACTGAAGGTTGACTCTTCGTTCTCACTCTCCTCTGACGGCTCCTCTTCAACGGGTTCTTCAATCATAACCTGTTTGCCTTTGTTGGAATGGCCGACCTCGCTTGTATACGTCCTCACTTCTGCAGGGGCAGGGGAGACACCTTGTTGGCTCTGTTCCATCTGGGGGAGCGAGTTTGCATTTGTGAATGGGTCATGTAGATGAGAAACTTTGCCCTGCGGACCTCATCATGGGAGACGCAATTGGAGATGCGGGCCTACCCTCGGTGCCCATTGTAGTCCCTCTAGTGGGAGTATGAAGCGCGGCCGCTGGCGCCTGTGGGGTTGAGTCGTTACCTTCTTCCTGTAGAGTAGGTGTCGTGGCCCAGACAGGTTCCTCTCCTGGTATCCTCAGTTCCTCCAAAGGAATACCATAAGCAATCTAACCCTCCCAAGTATTGATGGGCTTTACTTGACGAATTGGCTCCTCTAAAGAAATTTTCTGACAAACTTGACCGGGGGCAGGGGCGTGATCCTTCTCCACCATATGGCTAATCCCCTGCTTGAGTTTGTAATTCCTCGGCCTTGGTAGAGCGATCCAGACTGGATAGTTCACCGAGTGACAATGGCGTATCAGAAAGAATTGGACCCACCATCACATCCAACAATAAGAAGCTTGGACCAAGTGATGATAGCCTCGCAACACGAAATGGGACCCCATGCGCACAATTAGAAGTTGTTTCCATATCAGTGCCTAATTATAAGGACCGACACCATAACTCATTACTCCGGTGACGCCGCCGTAGTCCTTTGGAATCGTTTGATCATAGTTGAATTGGCATGCGAATCTACCAAGATAGTAGGGATCACGCCGAAATTCGCTACATTCCCTTAAAGGGAGGCTGCTGGATCTAATATATATGAAGAAGATACGTTTGCTCGAAGATAGCGAGTCGTCATCAATGGCATCTCTATATTTAGAAATGTTAGAAAATGGGAACTGAAAAAAAGTAATGGAATTCGTCCTCTCTTAATCTTGTCCACTACCCAATTGTAGGTCTTCTTAACCATATTTTGCCTTTGGTAGTGCTAGAGTGGGAGGCGATTCGGATTCACGTATGCCTTCTTTGGTTCAACATAAGTCCATGAGAAATATATACTTAGCCACCCTGCAAAGTAATGCCAAGGTGTATAGGCTGAAGACGCTTCGACTGTCGGGCTCTTGCATTGAGCGGCCACATTGCCGAATGGGCGGTATATCGAGCAAAGTTTTGGAGGAGCCAGGGAATACTTTCTGCCCTTTGCCATTGCTCCTGTGACCACGAATAAGGTGGGTCAGATGGCGTTGACCCATTTCGAGCTGGGGAGCACCAACAAGCTGAGCCAATAAGCCAAGAAAACAGCTAGTTTGCCAGATGCGCTATACTCTGCTAGACCCTTGTTCTTTTGCCTAAGGCCATTTAGCTCCTGTGTATGGTTTCTCGCAAAACTGCAAGGCCGAAAGAGATATAGTTATTAAGAGATAATGAAGAAGTATATGAAAAAAATCTAAGCAGAGCGAAGAAAGACAAGGAACGTACCGAAAATCTCTTTTAAAATGTGTGAGCGAAATGAGGTGTGGGGCGTTGTGGATGTCTGGAAACTTCGTTATTTCTCTAAAGAGCTCAATGGCAGTTTTTGAAACCTTTGGCTGCCGATTGGTAGGAGAAAAATGTGCAAATTCCTCATTTGTAGGCTCGCGAAGAAACAACCCATTATTGGAAGACTAGCCATCCTATGAAGATCCCATAGCGTGATGCTGACTTCACCGAGAGGAGGATGGAAAGAGTTGGTTGTCAGGCACCAGTAATTGAGGAAGCCCTTGAATATGGTCACATCTTTACAGAAATAATCAGATGTGACTTCAATCGCGTTGAGGAGATCGATCTTGATCAGAACATCTGAGTGCTTCTTGATTATTAACTTGTCCCAAGCATTGTAATAATTGTGAGAAGATAGGAAGCCGTGGGTTCTGAATTCTCCCATACCTTGTAAAGAACCTTTAGTACGGAAGTGTTGTTGCATGGTCTCAAAGAAGTGGGTAGGGAAGATATGGTGAGGGTTGTAGCATGGCATCATGAACCGCATCAGGGAGATTTTGTCGGTCCTTTGCCGAGAGCCCTTCTCTATCGGATAACCCTCTAAGATTTGGGGTTCCTTCATGGCCCAATGGGCTGTATAAAGAATCTGTTGTGTCATCCGGTCTGTAGGCTCGTTGTGGAGGATTGAGAGATGGCGGCGCAAATTCATTGGAATGATGACCATTCTATCCTTAAAAGGACTGTTGAATTTAATCATCTCTTGATGGACCATCACGCCATCCCAAGTATTCTGGAGACGCTTCTTATTGAACTCCTTGATTTTTTCTTGGATTTGTTGTTTCCTACTCTTCGACAACTTCTTTGTGAAAGAGGGAGGAAGCTGGCCTCTCTATTGGACAACCTAGAGCTATCTGTCCAGATGTTTGAAGTGGCCTTCAGCCAATCTTCCCATGCTGATTCATGGCCCTGACGGGGAGGTCTTTCTATATCTCTCACAATTATGTCCTGAGGGATGGGGCTAGCCAAAAGAACTATGCGGTTTGAGAAGTCTATTACTGGAGGGCTTGGCTCCTTGAAAAGAGGGGTGTCTAGTCGTTGTTTTAACTCATTTCCTAGGATGATCGTTTGACTGGGGAGATTGAAGGATATGTGGTGATCTTGTCCCTTAGCACCTAGAAGAGTGATGAGTAGAAGGTTCTTGGGAGGTGTTGGAAGTTTTCTTCCTCTTGGCCATTTGATTGGGGTAGAGCAAGAAAGGGTTGGATGAAATTTTGGTAGGGTCTGGAGACTTTGGCAAGTTTTTGCCAAGGCAGATGGAAGTCACGCGGTCGTGCAAGGGAGATCAATTGCGCGATCGCGCACAAGGATAGTAGAACTCGGGAAATAAGAAGAGTGCGAAGTAAGTAAAGTGAAGGGAGGCCAGTTTATATAGCCAATGGGACTCGACTACCTCTTGCACAGACCCGATCGTGCAACGCATACTGAGAAAAAATTTTGTGACGAAAGAGGTTCGATCCCCCATTTGATTTTGAAGTAAATTCAAAGGAGGATCGATGGGGCATCTGTTGGAACACAAAAAATTGATATTTGCACAAGATAGCTGTGTTGTGCGATCGCACAACAGAGATGGATTGCGCGACCGCGCAATTGAAGACAATATGCTAGGAAGCTGGCAGAGCAAGCCTGATTAAGTTGCATAAGAGAAGTAATTGCGCAACCGCGCAACATAGATTCCACGATTGCGCAACAACACCTTGATGTGCGGATCTTAGGTTTCGCACGTGTGAAGGCATATAAATGCCCCATCTCCCTCTCATTTGAAGATTAGAGAGATCAAAGAGAGACATTTGGAACCTTTCAGGATCAAAGAGAGTCCAGGTATCCCGCGAATTGAGGCATGGAGTAAGTGAGAAAGAAGATGCAGGGACCGCGCATCAAGATCTACTTACGCGACCGCGCAACAAAGGTCCCAAATGACCTATATGCTATGCGGCTTTCATGGATTCATCATGGATTATGAATTCTGTACACGTCTCGTGCATCTGGGCGTGAAGCAAGGGTTCCGAACCTGCACAACTATTCAATTACATTAATCAAATGTATTTTGCTTTAGAATCAAGGGCAATGTGAGGAATGTAACAAGAATTCAGATTAATGAAATAAAATGATGATGATTATTCTTTGATTGAATTTCTTTCGTTATTATTGAACATAGATGTTCCAATCTATGATACATGTTTTTAATCGAAACAATGATGAAGAAATTCAAGAATTTTCTAGGTTCTTACTGTGGTTGGAAAAGGCTTCTCCGGTTGCTTCAAGTACGGATTCTTTAAGATGGTTAAAGGATTAATTGCATAAATTCTCTGTTAAATCTTTGTATTGGATCTTAAGCGAAGATGGGTAAAACGCAGGGATAACATCAACAACATATGTTTGGCATTGTGGTGCTCTGCTGAAGGCAGCGTTCCTTGGATGGCTAGTTGGAAGTAACAAGTTGCTCACAATCGGCAATCTCTGTAAGAGGAATATGATTCTTCCAAATGCCTGTCCGCTCTGTTTGCAAGATGCGAAATCTGTGAATCACATGTTCCTTCATTGCTTTTTTACTAGGGAGGTGTGGGGTCGTCTTCTAGCTCTTTGGGGTACTATGGGTGATTTCGGACTCTATAGATGTTTTTCTTCTATCATGGCGTGGTGGGGGTATAGGGAAATCAGAGAAAAGGATTTGAAGGTTGAGTTGTCTAGCGGTATTGTGGGCTTTATGGCTAGAAAGAAATGTTCGTGTTTTCAAGAACAAGAGTGGGAGAGCTATTTATGTTTTTAGAAGGGCTAAATCTTTTGTAATAGAATGGGTTATGGCTTCGGATAGCTCTTTTATATTCCCGTTGGGCTGGCAGTATTTTTTTTTTTTTTCATTCTTTTGTATATGTTGGCTACGTCCTTTTAATGAAATTATCATCTTTAAAAAAACAATTACCTAGTTGACCTTCTAAGCAGTGGCTCGTTCATGTGGTCAAGTGACTTGGAGTGATTGATGTTATGTAGGTTTGGGTCGGTTTCTCATAGATGAGAAGTGGGACCTGCGTTACCTATGTTGCAACTGAGCTCTTCTGAAGCACGCATGCAATCACTGGCCATTCTGCTTCAGTCCGACATATAGTTGCACGAAGTATGAAGTGAACTCTAATAGATTTGAGTGTGGAAGTAGGGAAGCATCTGTTTCAGATTTTTTTTTAGTATTAACAGTTAAGAAGCGAGAGCTGGAGTGCGTGTCTAAAGCGTGATTCAAAGCAAGAGAGTGTTAGTTCAAAGTGTGATTCAAAGCGGGAGCAGGAGTGGGAGTCCGAAACAGGAGTGACTTTCCTATAACTAAGGTCTTAACCAACTTTCTTGGAGTCTGAGGTCTTTTGAGTTTGAGAACAAGTGGCCGAGTTTTACAAAATGGAGTCATGGACCTTGATGCAGGACATTAAATTAAATATGACATTCAAGATTTCAAGCTTTAGATCATACCAATTTTAAACAAACACAAAATTCTACGTCCCACATACGATCAAACATTCAACAAGGGGAATCTACGGGGGTCCAAGCCTATACAAGTTTAGGGCTGGATCAAATAAAATCATAAACCAAACAATGCCCAAATGAGTGTAAGATTCATCCAATCTTGCAAAGGATTGTTCCCCAATTCAAGAAATTCACCATGTTTCAATTCGGGGGGAAATCTAGGGTTTGCAAAAGTTGGAAATACTTGGAATTTGGGATTATCTAGGGTTAGGGTTAGGGATTTACGGCGAGAGAGGAGAAAAAGAGAAGAAATCCAGAACCTGGGATGATTTACCCGTGTGGACAGCAACCTGGCCCAGGCGCACGTGTGTGAATCCCTGTCCGCACGTGTGTGGGGCCCACGGAATCGGAAAATGACTCCTAGGGTTTGGTCGGCTAGAGGAGGCCCACTCACACCAATTTTTGTGTCGATTCGCTACCTGGTGTGTGCGTGGTGCTCCGCCAAAGTTTCAGCCCCCTAGAGGGCCAGAATCTGAAAATTTGTTGTGGAAGAGAACTTGGGTACAAGAAAAAGGTGAATCTGAAAATGGGAGGGCTGTGGAGTAGGTGGGACGATTTGGGATGGTTGTGGTTTCGCACCACGGTAGTTAGCCATTTGAGGAAGGGAAGGTTTTGCACCCAATTAACTTCTTCAACTCAGACGGATAGAGAAGAAAAACACAAAATTTTATTCATAAACTTCAATGAAAAATACCTACATGGGGTTGTTTATTTATAAGAAGACCCCAAACTCTAAAAGCCGTGCCATGTGCGCACACTAATACTTAGAGATAAAGTAACAAAAATAACAACTAATCTACGCAATCAAAACCGTTCATGATGTTTCTAATAATGATAATAACCAAAGTTCAAAATCCTAGATCATCTAGGGTAGTGGGCCATGATCATGAGATCCAATGGTGGAATCCACATGATGATCGGGTACACTCCAAGGCTCCATAGCACAACCCCCTAACTAAGAGGTCCTCTATAGATATCATCGTAGATCCAGATCGACAGTGGGGCCTTCCTCCTCAAGTATGTGCGTAGGGTGGGGGGCATGCACGTGCACATGATATCCCCATCAACTCTCCTCGGCTGCAAAGGTATCGCCATTGGCGAAACAAAACTCCTGAACTGCTCTAAGATGTTAGGATTAAGTCTCTAAAGCTCCTCGATGAGCCACGTACTGTCTGAAGTTGGGCGTAACTTCCACTTGACCAGGAACTTTTGAAAGCAGCCGTCTGACGTCGACATCATCTAATGGTCCAAAATATCCTCTTTTTCTCTCTGGGTGTGGGAAGGGTAGGTATAAGAGGTAGAGGTTGGGAAGATGGGTCAGGAAGGGGCCATGGATCAAGGGAAAGGTCTGGGGAATCAGGATGGTTAGGTGAAAGGCTGGACAACATATCAGTAGTCTCCTGAAATGCAACTAGATCTTCCACATTGAATGTGAAACTAATTCCCATGGAAGGTGGAAGATCTACTACATACGCATTGAGACTGTTTCATTTTATAATTTTGAATGATCCAGCGCTACGTGCATGTAATTTACGAACGTCTCCCTGAGGGTACCGCTCTAGCCTGATGCGGACCATCACAGAGTCCCCTACATTAAATTCCTTGAATCGTTTATGTTGGTTTGCAGAAATTTTGTAATGTTCATTAATAGTATTGATCTTTCGCCTGATTTCTTGATGCAATGAATAAATGTGATGTGCAAAGGACTCTGCAGACTCTGATGGCCTATGGGACAGGGACATAGGGACGATCAATAGGCTTCCTATGTTTATAACTGGTAACGACTTCAAAAGGGCTTAAACCCGTGGATCTATTGACAGAACTATTAAATGCAAACTCAACGATAGGTAGTGCAGTGTCCCACATCCTGGTGTGCTCCCCCACTAAACATCTGAGCAAATTTCCTAGGCTATTATTGACTACCTCAGTCTGAGGGTGGTAGGCATAAGAAAATTGGAGCCTAGTACTCATCATATGCCATAGTGTCTTCCAAAAATAACTCATGAATCGCATGTCACGGTCAGACACTATGGTTTTGGGTAACCCATGAAGCTTGACAACCTCACTAAAGAACAACTTGGCAACATGAGATGCGTCAGAGGTCTTCGAACAAGGGATGAAGTGGGCCATTTTAGAAAAACGGTCCACGACAACAAATATGAAATTGTGTTTTCGAATAGTCTTGGGGAGCCCAAGCACGAAGTCCATACTGATGTCCTGCCAAGGGGCGAATGGAACTGTCAAAGGTGTGTATAGCCTCGTATTCTGCTTTTTCTGCTTTGCTAGTTGACAAGTAAGACACTACCTTATAATTTTGGCCACGTCTCGCTTGAGGCTTGGCCAATAGAATCTGTCCTCCATTAGGGCAATGGTCTTATTTCGACCAAAATGACCCGCGACCCTTTTGAATGCAACTCCCAGACAACAAAATCACGGAGGGAGGTGCGAGGTATGCACAAACGGTCACTCTTAAACAAATATCCATCTACCATCAAGTACTCACTGCTAGCTCTCGACGGACTTTCTAACAACATGTACACAACTCCAAAATCCGGGCACTCAGAATAATCCTCTCTGACACGCTCGAGCCCTATGACTTCGACACTCATGGAATTGAGTAATGCGACTCGACGACTCAACGCGTCGGCGGGCTTATTCTCTACACCGGCCTTATGCTTAAACACAAAAGTGTACTCTTGAAGGAACTGGACCCACTTAGCGTGTCTAGGATTAAATTTCTTCTGAGAGTTCAGATATCTTAAGGCCTCGTGATCTGAGAACAAGACGAATTCTTGCAGCAATAGATAATGACGCCAGTGGCGCAACGACTGCACTACCGCATAGAATTCTGTCATAGGTGGAGTATTTTTGCTTCGCCTCATTCAGTTTCTCACTAAAAAAATGCAATAGGGTGCCCTTCCTGACCAAGTACTCCTATGCTGACTCCTGACGCGTCGCATGCGACTTTAAAAACTTTCAAAAAATCAGGAAGTCATGTGACTAGAGCTTCGGTCATCTTGACCTTTATCTCCTTGAAGGTCTTCGAGGCTGCCTTCATCCATTGAAGCTCTCCTTTTTTTTATGCAATCCGTGATGGGAGCCATAATGGAACTGAAGCCTCGAATGAACCGTCTATAGAAGGGGGCCAAGCCGTGAAAGCTGTCATCTCGTGAATATTGCTGGGTTCAGGCCAATCAACAATGACTTTGACCTTCTTGGGATCCGCTGACACACCCACAGCTGACACAACAAAACCTAAGAAGATAATACTCAGCTCTAAGGATCGTACAAATTTGCCTCAAATGGTTGAGGTGTTGTTCCTTGATCATGCTATAAATCAGGATATCATCAAAGTAGACAACCAGGAACTTCCCCATGAAGGGCCTCAACACTTGGGTCATCACATGCATGAAGGTACTTGGGGCATTAGTCAGCTCAAAAGGCATGACTAGCCACTCGTATAGCCCATCCTTCATTTTGAAGGCCGTCTTTCACTCATCACCAGGGCGTACACGGATTTGGTGATAATCACTTTTGAGGTCAATTTTCGAGAAGATAGTAGCGTTGGCCATCATATCCAACATGTCATCAAGACGCGGTATGGGAAACCGATACTTGACTGTGATTTTGTTGATCGCCCTACTATTAACACACATCCTCCATGTGTCATCCTTCTTAGGTGTAAGAAGGGCGAGCACGACACACAAGCTCATGCTCTCTCGAATGAAACCCTTTTCTAGGAGCTCATCAATCTGTCTTTTCAACTTTGCATACTCCTTTGGGTTCATTCTGTAATGAGGGAGGTTTGGTAGAGTCGCCCCAGGAACTAAATCAATGGCATGTTGTATATCCCTCATAGGGGGAAGCCCATCCAGTAGATCCTCAGGAAAGACATCACGGAACTCATCCACTACCGGAATGGCCTCAATGGCTACCTCTATACTAGCATCTGGTGCACTCTCCCTAGCCACAAGGGCGTACACTATCGAGTCCGACTCAGTCTCTCGCTCAAGCCTTTGGCATTTAGAATATGGAGAGGCTTAGACTTGGACTACAATTCCTTCAATTCTTTTGACCCGCTCACACCACTCTGTGGTGAACTCTTTTCCAGTCGTGTTCTTGGTTGGAAGTGGATTTAGCAAGACTTTCTTGCCTTCAAACCAGAATGTACACACATTCGAACGACCAAATGTGGTGACATCCTTGTCATAGAGCCAGGGCCTACCCAAAATGATATGTTCAACATCCATGGGAACAACATTACACCAAAGTGTGTCCTTATATGATCCAAACTGAATAGGAACAAGACAACGGTGTGAGACTGGAATGGAAGTTTTATCAACCCAAGGCACTCCATAGGGTTGAGGATGGGCTTCAAGCTTCAAGCCCAAAACGGCTCACAATGCTAATTGACACCACGTTGGCACAACTACCACTATTCACGATCATCTTGCAGCTCTTATCACCACATTTTGCGTAAGTATAGAAGATCATGTTGCGGTGCCAATCGTCGGTATTCTTGGCTTGTGCAAAGCCGCAACACACAACAAGGTCACAGGCTCTTACGCTCTCTCTTCCTCATCACTAGAGGTTTCTGCTGCCTCTATATTCTTCCTCATCACCATCACTTTCTGGGGGCACTACTTCTACTTGCCCATCAATAAGAAACACCTTGGTGCCCTCTTTTGTGCCACACTGGTGGGCAAAGTGACCAAATCCCTGACATCTAAAACACCTAGTCGCATCACTTTTGCGCGAGCTAGACCCGACAACTCCTTTACCCTTATCATCCTTGGGCCTAGACTGAGAACTACTGAAAGGCTTGTATTGATATCCAGTGTTGGGCTTAGCCCTAGAAGGGTTGGCCTTAGCGCCAGAATCACGAAACTCAAACTGCCTTCCCACAGATGCTTTGAGATATTGCTCGACCTCCAACACTACTTGATACATTTGTTCAAGAGTGTCTATGTCCTTGGCGAGCAACTCTCATAATGTCAGAACGGAGGCCCGTCTTAAATCGAGCAAGAGTGAGTACGGGATCCTCTTCAACTTCACATCGGGTCAAGTACTCTTCGAACTTCTCAATGTATTCAGCCACACTCATGGAACCTTGTCGAAAAGACTGTCATTCCTCAACCAACCCCAAGTGATAAGAGAAAGGAAGGTACTTTTCCTTAAGAGTTTCTTTCATTCCTCCCCAATGGATTATTGGGGGCTCCCTCGACTGTTCTTTCTTTCACTCCACAGTAGCCCAAAACTTCTTTGCTTGGCCCACAAGCTTCATATTGGCAAATCGGACTCGACAAGCATCTGACATGTCATACCACTCAAAATAGTGGTCCATATCCGCCAACCAATCTAGAAAAGTTTTAGGGTCCAAGTGGCCATCAGACGTAGGGCCCTCTACTCTAAATCCTTTAAAGAGTTGCGCATCTGGGTCATAATGATCATGATACCCCTCGCAAGGTGGGTGCACGGGTGCGCACCAATGACCCATTCCTTGGCCACCCCCATTCCTTTGTCCATCCTCCTGACCACCTGCCTAAGATTGGGCATCTTCCCCAATGGTGGGGTTTGCCCGGGTGGAGGTATCTAGTTGGGTAACGCGCACATTTAGTCATTCAAAGCGTTGGTCAATACGTTGTTCTAAGCGCCTACTCAAAGACTCAAATTGCCGGGTTACGTTGTTCATTGACTCTTGCAATTGCTCCATGTTTAATGTAGGATGCAAACCAAAACCACGACCAGTACGTGTGGGCTTACAACCACTCACTCAATTCAAAGACCTAATACAACTATATGCGTCTAAATGGGACTAAATGATCCTATAGGACTCTATATGGGGGGAAACTACACAACGCTACTAAAATTCCACCAATATAACTGCCCAAATAATTTGTTAACAGAAAATTCAGCCATGAAACTTGGGGATTTTCTGACAACAGAAAATTCAGCAGCCCATATTGTTAATGATGGGTCCTAAACAGCCCTATATGATGAGACTTGATGCAAAATAGACAAATAAAATAAACCCTAATCATGCAATGCATTCCCCTATGAAAAACCTAAGCTTTGATACCAAATTTGATGCAAGACATGAAGTTAAATATGACATGCAAGATTTCAAGCTTTAGATCATACCAATTTTAAACAATCACAAAATTCCACAACCCACATACGATCAAACATTTAACAAGGGGAATCTACAGGGGTCCAAGCCTACACAAGTTTAAGGCTGAATCAAATAAAATTATAAACCAAACAATACCCAAAGGAGTGTAAGATTCATCCAATCTTGCAAAGAATTGTTCCCCAATTCAAGAGATTCACCATGTTTCAATTTGGAGGAAAATCTAGGGTTTGCAAAAGTTGGAAATACTTGGAATTTGGGATTATCTAGGGTTAGGGTTGGGGATTTAAGGCGAGAGAGGAGAAAAAGAGAAGAAATTTAGAACCTGAGACGATCCACACGTGTGGACAACAACCTGGCCCAGGCGCACATGCGTGAGTCCCTGTCTGCACGTGTGTTGGGCCCACAGAATCTGAAAACGACTCCTAGGGTTTGGTCGGCCAGGGGAGGCCCACTCTCACACTAATTTTCATGTCGATTCGCTACCCGATGTGTGCGTGGTGCTTCGCCGAAGTTTCAGCCCCCTGGAGGGCCAGAATCTGAAAATCTGTTGTGGAAGAGAACTTGGGTACAAGAAAAAGGTGAATCTGAAGATGGGAAGGTTGTGAAAGATGATGAATGTGGGGTGTAGGAGGTGGGGATGATTTGGGATGGTTGTGGCTTCGCACTACGGTTGTTAGCCCTTTGAGGAAGGGAGGGTTTCGCACCCAATTAGCTTCTTCAACTTAGAGGGATAGAGAAGAAAAAAAAACGTAAAATTTTATTCATAAACTTCAATGAAAAATACTTACATGGGGTTGCCTATTTATAAGAAAACTCTAAACCCCAAAAGCTGCGCCATATGCGCACACTAATACTTAGAGATGAAGTAACAAAAATAATAACTAATTTATGAAATTAAAACCGTTCATGATGTTTCTAATAATGATAATAACCTAAATTCAAAATCTTCATGATGTTTCTAATAATGATAATAACCTAAATTCAAAATCCTAGATCATCTAGGGTAGTGGGCCACGATCATGAGATCCAATGTTGGAATCCATATGATGATTGGGTCCACTCTAAGGCTCCATAGCACAGCCCCTTAACTAAGAGGTCCTCCATAGATGTCGTTGTCGATCCAGATCGACAATGGGGCCTTCCTCCTTGAGTACGTGCGTAGGGTGGGGGGCCTGTGCGTGCGCATGATGTCCCCATCAGACCTCCTGGTGGAAAGAAAGAGTTCATGTGGGATGATTTTTGATTTCAAAGAAACTTCAACACATTAAGGCTAGGCAAGGCTTGGATATATTCATTGAATCAAAGCAGAGAAGGCCTGGTTTTAGATCATGGAAGGAGCAACTGGGAGAGAAGACCAGACTAGGCCAGAAATTAGCGACTATAGCAACTTGAATTCACGCGTGTATTAGCTAGCGACTATAGCAACTAAATTAACACATGTATTAGCCTTTGCTTGGATGGGTTAGCCTTTGCCTGAAGTGGAGAGTATCGAATCTTAGTTCGCCGTAGATGAAATCTTGTGTGCCATCTTGACTCTTGAGTATTAGGGCTGAGAAATCTCCTGGTCTGGATGGATTTTCAGTGGGTTTTTTTCCAACGGTGCTGGGAAATCGTTGAGGAAGATTTGTTGGACTGCTTTTAGATCTATGGCTTCCTTTTCACTGATAACAACGTTGCTCCATCTTCCATAAGTTGCTGGCCTACAAACTTCAGGAACAAGTCAACATGGCTGTTAGGAAACAGAGCTTTTTATTTTTTATTTTTTGAATCTTTGTTTTATTTAAGCTTTATTTATACCTTTTATGTTACTTATATAGTTTTAACTATTTAGATACATCTTTGTTTGTAGTTTTTCTTTTTATCATCATATTTCTCATCTTGATAGTTTTCATGTTACTGTACAAAAGAATTGTTTGAAAAATCTGCTCGACTCCTGTGCTGGGTCTGTGCATGTGCAGCCTGTTTTTCTTGTGGCTTAGCTGATCTCTCTCTCTCTCTCTCTCTCTCTCTCTCTCTCTCTCTCTCATGCATATATATGGGGCCTACTTGGCAAATGTGTGAGAGATCCGATTCATTATGATGAGGCCCATGATACAAACTTCTGGGGCCCATTTTATACATCAAGATGATGGGTGGACCATGATGGATAAAAATCTCCTGGGGTGGAAAATCATAGTAATCCCATAGATGTTTAGATTTTCCTAGTTTTAC
Source organism: Magnolia sinica (assembly GCF_029962835.1). Taxonomy (NCBI): domain Eukaryota; kingdom Viridiplantae; phylum Streptophyta; class Magnoliopsida; order Magnoliales; family Magnoliaceae; genus Magnolia; species Magnolia sinica. Next base: position 58,965,754 of record NC_080575.1, on the reverse strand, counting down.
TATGGATTTTAGTGTTCACTCCCAAGCACAAAAAGATTCTGGATTATGGCACATGGGTCTCATCACACAAATGATCTAAGAAACAAAATCATGGGCCCCTTATTCATTGGAATCCCAAGTGGCTCATGGGCTGACCCCCGTTTTTTTATTTTTTAATTTTTTATAAATGGGTGTCGGACAGGGGCATGGGAGGTTGAATGCTCACAACAAAGGCCATTGGTGGCTCGGCAAGCCCAGAGACATGACTAACTGCTCCAATAGTTGGGCTCGAGCACTTACAGCGGGCCACTGTAGATTAGTGGCTTGGATCTTGCAAAAGCGTGGGATCTCACTTACACAAGACTTTAGCATGTCACTTCTTTTCACTGTTGAAAGATGATTTCTTTGTACCTCTTGGGGTCGGCTCCCACTGCTGTGTAATTGGATCCAAACCAGAAGGGAGTAAATACAACACAAGAATTGTAGGTGTCCTACTTATTCCTGAGCTATTTATAGGGAAGAGGACGCCGAGTTATATATGGATATTCCATGATGCACCATAAATACCCCCTGTAATCACTGGTTGACTTCAGTTTCTTTTTGAATTGTGAGCTATCTATGGAAATTACCATTCGGCTATTTATGTGTATGTATATAATACACACACACACACGTATATATTTGTGTGTGTGTTCTTTTTTCCTTTTTTCAGAAGAGTTAAAATAATAATAATACCGAATGCCTCTTATTTGCTCTCATTTTTGGCAGTCCTGATTTGTTCTTCAATGCTTTCTCTTTCTATTCTGATAAGATCCTATTCTGGTTCAAAATTTTTGTCATAGATGGTGGCGGCGGAAAAGGCACATGGGGTAAATTACTGGACACTGACAGTGACTCTCGGCTTGACCGTAATGACCCTAACTATGACAGTGGAGAGGTACTTCCTATTCTCTTTCTCATTGTCGACTTGCTCCTTATACATGTGCTGTTTTGATCTGGTCCTCAGCTGCCCTTTTCCTGTGATATCAGGAACCTTACCAGTTAGTAGGCGCCACTGTTACAACTCCCTTTGATCACTTCAAGAAGGATGTGGTTACCATCATAGAGGAATATTTCACCACGGGTGATGTGGACCAGGCAGCTTCAGATCTCAGAGACCTGGGTTCTTATGAGTTTCATCATTATTTTGTTAAAAGACTTGTCTCCACAGCGATGGACCGCCACGACAAAGAAAAGGAAATGGCATCCGTTCTACTATCAGCCCTGTATGCTGATGTGATAAGCTCGGATCAGATCAGCCAAGGGTTTGTCATGCTCCTGGAATCTGCCGATGACCTGGCACTTGACATACTCGATGCGGTAGACATCCTGGCGCTGTTCATTGCACGTGCGGTAGTTGATGACATTCTCCCACCAGCTTTCCTCACTAGGGCAAAGAAGAAGCTCCCGGACTCCTCCAAGGGACTTGAGGTTATACAGACTGCAGAAAAGAGCTACTTGTCTGCTCCCCACCATGCAGAGTTTGTGGAGCGGCGATGGGGCGGAAGCACCCATGTGACGGTCGAAGAGGTGAAGAAAAAAATTGCGGATTTACTGAGAGAGTATGTTGAGAGTGGAGATACAGTTGAGGCCTGCAGGTGCATAAGGGAGTTGGGGGTCTCATTCTTCCATCATGAGGTGGTGAAGAAGGCTCTGATCCTTGCTATGGAGACACAATCAGCTGAGCCACTTATATTGAAATTGCTGAAAGAGGCAGCAGAAGAGGGCCTGATTAGTTCTAGCCAGATGGTGAAAGGGTTTGGTCGGCTTGCTGAGAGCCTCGATGACCTCTCACTTGATATCCCCTCGGCAAAATCCATGTTCCAGTTGCTTGTCCCCAAGGCAATATCGGAAGGATGGTTAGACGCAGTGTTGCTCAAGTCCTCAGGGGCTTGTGCTGCACCTGGAGAGTTCCAGGATGAAGAGGATGAGAATGTGAGGCAATTCAAGGAAGAGGCTGTGATCATCATTCATGAATATTTCCTTTCGGATGACATACCTGAGCTCATCCGAAGCCTTGAGGATCTTGCTGCTCCAGAGTTCAACCCTGTCTTCCTTAAGAAGTTGATCACTCTTGCAATGGACAGGAAGAACAGAGAGAAGGAGATGGCGTCCGTCCTGCTGTCCGCACTCCACACTGACATCTTCTCTACGGAAGATATTGTCAATGGGTTTGTCATGCTTCTGGAGTCTGTCAGAGGATACTGCACTCGACATATTGGACGCGTCAAATGAGCTAGCTCTTTTTCTGGCTAGGGCTGTGATTGATGACATACTCGTTCCACTTAATTTGGAGGAGATAAGCAGCAAGTTACAGCCGAATTGCAGTGGGAGCGAGACAGTGCACATGGCTCGCTCGCTTCTTGCTGCACGACATGCAGGGGAGAGGATACTGAGGTGCTGGGGTGGGGGGACTGGGTGGGCAGTGGAGGATGCAAAGGATAAGATAGCAAAGCTTCTGGAGGAGTATGAGAGCGGAGGAGTGGTAGGGGAGGCATGCCAGTGCATCCGGGATCTCGGAATGCCCTTCTTCAACCATGAGGTAGTGAAGAAAGCATTGGTGATGGCAATGGAGAAGAAGAATGACAGGAGGATGTTGGATCTGCTGCAGGAGTGTTTTGGGGAAGGGCTGATTACCATCAACCAGATGACCAAAGGGTTTGCTAGGGTTGGGGAGGGGCTTGAAGATTTGGCCCTTGATATTCCCAATGCAGAGGATAAATTCAGGTTCTATGTGGAGCATGCAAGCAACAATGGCTGGCTTCTGCCATCTTTTTCTGCAACATATGGTAATGGAGTGTCTTATTCTTCTTCTTCTGCAGCTGCTGCTGATGCTGCTGCCCCTCCAGCAGCTAAGGCGGTGGCTAATGCTTAAAAAAGAGAGGAGGATTTAAGTGTTATCTTCTTCAACATCTTCTCAAAGAAAAGTCCTGCTTTCTTTTCGTTGCATTGCTTGCCTCTTTTGTACTGTAACACCTGCGTTTGTAACACTTGAGAGGGTTAGGATTGAGAGGAGTTGAGGTTTCTTGGATTTTCCAGTAGATGTATTTTTTTTATAAAAAAAATTTTAATGCGTTTGGGGTACCACCTGCTCATGTACAAAATGACCAATTTGGAGTTTGGATTTGATTCTCCAGCTCTGCATAGGTGTATGATTGACGCTCTCTCTCTCTCTCTCTCTCTCTCCAGCTCTGCATAGGTGTATGATTGACTCTCTCTCTCTCTCTCTCTCTCTCTCTCTCTCTCTCTGTAGATGGGGATGCCAGTGTAGATCATTCCATCAGTAAGTTGTGGGTATTAAATGCACGACAGCGTGAGTGATTGCAACTGCAATCTACCAATCCAAGGAAGATCCTTGTTGGTATGCATGTCCTGCCTGAAAATAACCATTTGGTACCGTAAGTGCTAATTTTAATTTTTAATCCTTGGCTACATTTTTCTCACTCGTTATAATAATAATAATAATAATAAAGAGAAATAGTCAGGGGCCACACTCCAGTCCTAATTCAATCTTTGGACGCAACTGCAATGAAAGGGGATTTTCCCCCCTTGCAAGTGTAGAATACAATTTTCTGAAAGCCAGTGTATATGATTGATTTGTTCCAGCTCGTTGCGGGCTTTTTTTAAGTGCCGATTTCCACAAGAGAGGGGGGTTTGGTGCAATACCCTCAAATTCTCCTGAGGGGTATATCCAAACGGGCCATTGCAGTGGTGCCATCCACCACAATACACGATGCATCATCATGGTATTATGGCATAGGATCAATCTGGAACATTCCAACTCTGCTGCATCAAACATGGCTGGGATTTCATCTAACAGAGCCAAATCTGTTGCGGTTGAATTGGTAATGGTAATGAATATTACAGCCGGTCATTTGATTCCAACTGCTTGCTTATTTACTAGCCACAGAGCCACAAGTCGCAGTGGCTTTTTGGCTTCTTCCTCCCGACTAGTCCCTCTATTCTGATATCCCACTGCACTTCTCATTCCAAATGACATACTGAAATAGAGATCTTGGATTGCTTGAACAGTGACTCAGTCATTGGATTGGTTTTTCGGGCTTATATGCTGAATACATGTAGTAGTCAGGCCCTCAGAATTCTTGGGGATGCACAGCATCCCACGTGTTGGGCCATTGACAATCAGACGAGGGTTGGCTTTAGCTCAGATGATTATTAATATTATTTTATTTCCCAGCTGTTAGTGCTGGGCCCTATTAAAAAAAAAAAAAGGGAGGAAAAAAAAAAAAAGCACCCATCAACAACCATAGTAAAGAATTGCTGGAAAGCCAAGATTGTCAAATGTATCTAAGCGGATTCAGACCCTGTTCGCAAGATTGCATGTTACAATGCAAATCAACGGAGCATGCACATCTAAATGCGGAATGGATAATGGGAGCACTTGCATCTGGAAAATCAGATGCTCCATTTGTCATCCTTGCAGTGCAGTATAGCCAAGAAAAGTAACAAAAGAAAACCATTTGCCATCCTTGCAGTGCAGTATAGCCAAGAAAATTAACGTAAGAAAAAGAGAGAGAAAAAGTAGAAGAACGAGTCAAAATGGATACCAAAACTGACATCCTCGAGAACTAGAAGGGCATTCAGGGTCCTGTTTAACTGAGGGGGGAAAAATGATGCTCTTCAAAAATCCTAATTTGCATTTATATATGAGATCCAATGAATACATTATAAAACCTTAACATTCATCCTTGATTGTAATTTACATGTGGACTGGACCCCAATGACTAAGTTTTCAAATACTAGTGAGCTTCTGAAACTTGTGCCCGAGCACCCGCACGCGCGCGCGCGCGCGTGTGTGTGTGTGTGTGTGTGAGAGAGAGAGAGAGAGAGAGAGAGAGAGAGAGAGCGAGGAGGGCCCTGCAACCAATCAGAGAGAGAGAGAGCGAGGAGGGCCCTGCAACCAATCCTCAATGCAATAATTTTTTAGCTTTTTAACTCTCTTGGTTGCTTATTCTCTTCATCTCCAGGAGATTCATCCTTGCTGTTGGGAGGGCGTAAATATCATGCCTCTTGTTCCCTGGACAATACATTCAAGGGGGGTTAATAGACAATTTAATCACACTAAGTAATTAAAATTGGGTCCAGTTCTGTTTACTTCTTAATAATAATAGTCTAAACAAGTGATCATGAATAACCAACTGGGAATGACAGCATCAGCATGCAAGTAATGCTTCCTAGTCAGTTAAAAAACTCCATTACACTGCACTTGATCCACATGCAAGTCAGCATAGTTATACATTTGTTTGTCTACTACAACTTGAAGGAGATCATCAATGAAACCCCATTTCCTGTTCGTGTATAAATTCTTTCAACAATTACAATTCACCTTCTACATTCCTCTGATGGCTGATATTAGAAAGTGAAGCAAAAGCAATCCACTGCTTGCAAGTAAGCAGACAACAAAGTTAGGTGTGGCAACCATAAGGTAAAGCGAATTACGTTTTAGACATTGGACATGCCAATTAGCCTTAGGGTCCCCAATCCTTTCTGTTTGGTCAGAGAATGTAAAGAATTTAAAAAGCAGGACTTTTTAGTGTCTCACAGGATTTTTATTTTTATTTTTTTTTTTAAAAATTAATTTTTTTAATTTTTTTTAATGAAACCAAATGCTTCATGTTAATCTCCCATCCCTTCATGAAATGAGAAATAAATAAATAAATAAATCCGAGAAGGTTTTCTTTCAATTGGCTTCTTTTCTCTTAAGGTTTCCATCATTAGTAACATTCCAAACTTGCTTGCCAGCCAAGAGTTAGAGATTCCTTCCCAGTCTTACCTTCTGTCCTTTTTGACTTTGGATCTGATTCAATCGCAAAGAGTATTATAAATGTTAATTGCACAGATTTTCATGCACTTCAGCTGCTCCTGACAGTGGCAACACTGTAAATAGGGTGAACGAAACAGAGCACCATTGGACATAGCTGAGAGCACCCAGCCTGGTTTTAGATGACAGGGCAGGCAAACTAGGAATGCTGCTTATGAAAGAAACTGACATTTGGCATATCAATGGAGCACCAACACCTGCTCGGTAGGGGCAGTTGCTGATGGGGCATGCCAATAAGCAAATATGAGGATATAGGCCATGCTTGGCCAATGACAATTGGTCATTGTCACTCGTACCCAAGCTGATTTTACACTGGCTTGAATGATTTGGCTGTACAATCGGGCAGCAATCATTAATGTGAAGTGACAAGACATGGTAGGAAGCATGCAGTTCAACAATTTGATGAATGAAGATTGGTGAATGGTAACGACCAACTGAACCTCAAGGGATAAGATACCACTGTAGATCTCTAGCTTCTCTCTCCAATAAATGAGGAGAATATAGAAGAGGTGGGTGATCTGTAGAGATCTTAATAGATATACATCACAACAAAAAAAGCAAATATCCTACCGTAGAAGATTACCCTAATCTACTCTAACATTTCCCCTCAAACTCAAGGTGTGAAAGAAGTAACTTGAGTTTGAAAGGCACAGTGAGCATGTATTCAAAAGCAAAGCAAAAAAATAAATAAATAATCAATGGTAATGTGGTGAGGAAACAACGAGTTTCATGAGACGAGCAGACACTTTCGACTTCTGTGATAAGAACCAATAGCACTTCCATCAATTGGCGAATGATCTAGTGGTACTTCCGCTACTCAGGATTTCAACCATTGATCTTTTGGTGGATACACAAATCCGGTGGTTGGGAGTTCAATGGTTGTTTTTTCCCAAAGCTATAGATGTTATGACAAAAAAAAAAAAAAACATGTCCTACCATAAGACCGATGGGGTGACGGGGTCTGGTCTAAACACTCGGCACAATAATCAGTCTAGTCCAAAAGCCTAATACAATAACAAGTCCGGTCCAAAAGCTCGATACAAATGAAAAACACATCTTTTAAAAAAGGCCCAGTTTAGAGAAGAAACATAGAAGAAGGTGTACAAAAAACTATATAGAAAACCCGCCTCGAAGAGAAAACGAAGAAAACCAAGAAGAAGAAGAAGAAGAAGAAGAAGAAACCAATTGCCTAAATGGCAAAAGGGGGAGAGAATAATGGCTCATGAAAGGCAGAGATCTCCAAGAATCTTTAAGAATTCCACAATTGCCTGGTCCAAATACCAACTCTCCAACAAAAACCCAATCCCTAACCTTCACAACTTGCTTCACGACAACTGCTTCAAATGTAATTCCCAACAATTATGAGCAAAAATTCAGTAACCCCGTCAATGCTAAACCCAAATATTAACTTTAACCTCAATTTTTCCTAAAATACAAACCCTAATTTCTCAATAAGCAAAATAAAAAAAATCTATAACCCTAATTTCAATCTCAGTCCTTCACCTCCAAATAATGTAAATCTTTACAAAATGTTGAAGGCAGGTTTGCAACGATAACAATGGTTTGGATGATGACAGGGAAGAAGATGGACAAGAGGGTTAAATCAGTGATTCCAGTTAGAGGTGGGCATCGAATCGAGTCAGACCGGATTCGGGCCAACTCGACTCGGCCCGAAGTTTTCGACGCCTGACCCGAACTCAATCCGATCCGGAACCGAGCCCGGATCCTCTGACTCGATCCAATCCGTTGTGCTACTGGCTTGACTCGAACCGATTCCGACTTGATCAGGGAAATTGAGTCGGATCGGGTTACGTATGGTTCGGATCGAATCTTCTTGACCTTAAAAGAATTTCAATGGTATACGTTCAATCCCCGCTGCTTTTTGCAGTGTGGTCCACTTGATCTTTAGATCTATCTTATTTTTTAGCTCAAGCCTTAAGACGAGCCCACTGAGTGGATGGACGGTTTAGATATAACACATACCTCATGATGGGACCCAAGCTGGGCTGGTGCGTGGTACACTTGCCATTGAAGAGTTTTTTTCTTGGGACTACAGCCGTGCAGCCATGCTTTGGGATGTTATGTGGGCCCACAGTGATATTTGTAAGAAATCCACACCGTTCATCAGATGTGGCCCACAGTGATATTTGTAAGAAATCCACACCGTTCATCAGATGTGAGAGCTCTTTTTAGTACATGATACCAAAAAATAGATGGACCCAAAGCTCGAGTGTGTCGGACAAGAGGGAAAATCGAGGAAGGTGGTCATTGAATCTACACTGTTTCCTCTCTTGAGGGTCACTCGAGTTTTAGATATATTTCATTTTTGGCTGCATGTCCTAAAATGAGCTCCCAAAACGGATGGACGGTGTGGATTTATCACAAACATCACAGTGGGACCCACCTAACATCCCACGCTGAAACTTTGCGTGAAAGGCACGCAGGAACTTTACGTGAAAGGCTCTGGTGTCAAGGAGCTCACTGCTCGAGGCACTTGAGCACCTGGCTTTCCAAGAAGAAAGAGAAAAAAGGAGATCTTACAAGAGTGTACACGCGTTTTCATTTAAGAGAGTGGGGCCCATTTTTCGGTAATCCAATCCATTAGTCTGTTACATCATATAATTTATATGATTTTATTCAAATATATAGGAGATTATTAACATTTCTATTTGTTTACTATACGGTTGATAAAAGAATGCATCGACTACCCACCTTCAATTGAAAGAGTTCCTGATTTAGGTTGATAATATCTTTAAAACTCGAAACTTATTGGAAAATTCTTAATCCATGACTTACATGAACTAAATAACGGTTTGGATTACCAAATCGTAGGCTCCACTTGAGAACGCGTGCGTACTGTGCGAAGATATGAGAATTTTTATTTAAAGATTTTTACAAATCCTAGTCGTCTCAACTCTATCCAGAGAGAACACGTCAGATGGCAACATCTGTAGTTAGAAACATGGCTGACTTCTCTGTGAGTTTCACACAAATTAGAAAATTGCAGTGGGCAGCGTCAAAATGAGCATCTGGAAAAACATGAAGAAGAGTAAGAATAGCAACTTGCCTATTATGTTCTCCCAAAGCCGCAAAAGTGCCGAGAAAATGACTATATCGGAGCATCTCCTTCAGGGCTAACACCACCGCCTCCCCATTCGTTAGCATCCCTAACTTCCTAAAAGGAAAAGAAAATTGAAAAACTAAAAACACCACAAAACCGGAAACTGAAGAGGTAATCGAATTCCCTACACCCAAAGTTCAGCACATGTCTTGGATTCATCTCACCTTGCAGAAGTCGAGAATCTACAGCTTCTCAACCCAACCAAAATGGAGAAAACGGCAAGGCCACCTTTCAAACGGGGAGGGTAGGGTAGGGTAAAAACAGGTAATCAGAGATCGGGATCGAGACGAGTTCGAGATTTTCGGGTAGAGAAGGGAAGATTTGGGGATTTAGGGTTCGGGCGCGGCGAGCATTCTTCGGGTGCGGGTAGGGTAAGGTAAAAACAAACGGGTAATGTAAATACACATTACTTATATTTGGTCCGGATCGAATTGGTCCGAATCGAATCAGATTCCGGATCGAATCGGGTCGGATCAGCGCCAACCCGAGCTCGACTCGAAAATATTTCGGATCTGGATGGGGCTACCCGATTCGTACCGATCCAGCCCGTCGGTTCAGTTCAGGTCAGGTCGGATCGGGTCTGACCGGTTCGGATCCACCAAATCGGATTTGTTTTGCCCAACTCTAATTCCAGTAGTGGTAATCTAAGTTGAAGTTTGGGGATTGGGGTTACAGCAAGTTGGGGTTCGGGTGATATCATCATCATAGACTTACATCTATTTAAGTCTATGATTCATGTTTTGCCAATCATGAACAAGACTTCATATCCCTTCTCACTGCCTAAATCCCAAGTCTAGTTAGGTCTTTCCTGCATTGTCATCATAGGCCCTTCAACCTTATTAAAATTTATGCAATCATATCAATTTTCAAAAATAGTTATGGAGTCCCTTATACATACTAGGGGTACGGCACAATGCACGTGGCATGAGGGAATAGAGAGACAAAAGGGAAAGAAATTTGGAGGGGAGAGAATAGGAGAGAGACAGAAGGAAATGTGAGGGCTACACACAAGTGCGTGCAACATAAAAAGAATGAAAAAGAAGGGAATAGTGGGTGTGAGCCATCCTCATAGTTTCCCCTACTATGGCCCAGTCGTCCTCGATCTGCCTAATTTTGGGTTGGTGTCCTAACATGACCAACCAATAGATGGATGTAGTTGTCACACAATCATTAGTGTAGGCCCTATCAAACCTTTCTTAGATGGTCTACCTAATTAAACTTTTTTACATGCAAAGAAGAGGGTGTGGGCTACACATTGAAAGAAGTGAAAGGAAGTGGGTGCAATCTATACCATCCCTTGTGCCATAAGATTTCAATCACTCCCTGCTTGGCAACTGCATTTTAGACAAATTTACCCTCACTTAACCAATGTTGTAAAGACTATATATATATAGGGAAATGGTACTATGAGGTTGATCATGAGGTCAAGCTGTGGGCCCAGCCATGATGTGCATTGGACATCCACCCCAACAGTCATATGCACCCTTCCGTGGTGGGCCATGGGCCTAAAAATCAGGCCAATCCATGACTTAGGTGGGCCACAATAAAGACAACACTTGAGAGTGGATACCAACCCATTGAAACATTCATGATCATTTATAGGGCCTATTGAGATGTGGTTCACACATCCAGCCCATCCATTGTGTGTGTCCCACTTGGATGAGAGGTCACACCTAGTTTCAACCGTATCCAAAACACGGGTGGGCCCCACCAGTATTTTTAGATGTTTTAGGCATGATTTCACATAGTGTCAGATGGTGTGGCCCACTTGAGTTCTAGATAAGGCTGATTTTTGGGATAACTTATAACATAGAGAGGACCCACCAAATGCATGGTGTGAATGTCCGATACACATTACGGTGGGGCCCACATAGCTTGACCTCGTAGTACCATCCCCCCCTCCCACACACACAAATATATATATATATATATATGCTCTCAAGTCCAACCAATTCGACCACAAGTTATATTCCACTTAGCCAATAGCTTCCAACCAGTTTAAGAGCATGTGACATCCAACCCCTCGAATAGGTTGGCCCAACCATGAGGATCGCCTATTTCAAAAATCAATCCTATTTGCTCATTGGGCGGACCACAACATAGGAGAGAATTTCTAGCCGTTGATAAATAGCAAATTACAAGTGTGGTCCACTTGAAAAGTGGGTGTGGCTGATTTTTTTTAGCACGATCCTCATGATAGGGCCAACCTATTAGATGGGTTGGATGTTACACACACATCACATATTGGAAATTATTTGCCAGTTGGACTATAATTTATAGTCCAACAAATTGGACATGAAAGCTAATCATATGTGTGTGTGTTGGGGGGTATCTACATGTTGTTTCACCACACTTGTGGTGCAAACGAAGTGTGAGCCCCATTGTGATGTCTTGACGACATCCACTACGACCATCACGAATGCCTTCCCATGTTTAGCAATCAGCCCAACTAAGGCCAAAGGCCAATCCAAGGCTTATGTGGGCCACACTATAGGGGAACACTTGAGAGGGGACGCCCACCTTTGATTCTTGTAGAGGGCCCACTATGTTTGTATATGCCATCCAATACATTGATATGCATCATCTGCCCTAGATGATGACACACTTTAATAATCAGGCCATTTTAAAACTTGGGTGGAAGATCTACAAGAATCAAGGGTGGATCGCCCCCTCCCAATTGTTCCTGCTTTTGTGGTCCACTTGAGTCATGGATTGGCCTGATTTTTGAGCCCATGGGTAAAGAGAAGGGGTGCGCATGATGGTCGAGTTGATTTCATCAACATATCAAAATGAGGCCCACAAAGGTGATTACACCATAAATGTGGTGAGACATTTGCACTGGATAATATCCCATATATCATATATACAGGATATAGAACTTTCCTAAGCCCACATGTTTGCAATAAAGCTCATGTGCCAACATGGAACGATAGGTCCGAGATCCAATCCATCCATTAGAATGTCACCACTATGTTGATGCCCTAGCCCAAGAATGAGAGTGATCCATTGGTCAGGTTGACCATAGTTTAGAAACAAATGTACATCTCTGAAAAACTTAGCTTGAATTTTCTAACCCATTCACTTGTTTCCAATATTGCGGCCCACATACTGGTTGGATTAGATTTTAATTTTGGGAAAACATGTACAAGGTCGGACCAACTTGATGGATGGATTAGATCTGTATACATTCTTCATTGCACACGTGTGTGCTTAGCTAAGCTCATACATGCATACATATATGCACAATTACCAGTTCATATAGAATATGCTCAACTTTGATTAATGCCTTGGAACATTGATAACTCATATTTAGTGCCCTTTTTCCACAGAAAAGTGCTTGTTGTCTTCACGTCTTTCCCTTCCGCCTCCTATGTTAGGTAGCGATCTACTTATAGGTTGGCCCGGTGTTGGATCTTCATGTTTCGTCTTCCTAGATAGGAGTGTGGGCTCTTTATTTTGTTTCCTTAGCCCAGGGCGTGGGCTTCTTTATGTTTCCTTGGCTCAGGGTGTGGGTTTTTTTTACCATCTTTTCCTTGTTTTAGGATGTGGACTTTTCTTGCTCTACTCTACCTTGGGTGTGGTTGCTTTTTCTTGTCTCCTCTATAGTTTTTTTGGGGCATTAGCCCACTTGGTTGGTAATAAAAATGTATGCTTGCTCTCCTCCTCCCCCCCCCCGAAAAAAAGAAAAAACAGCATAGTGCCCTTATTTTAAGACTATACATGGAACATATTTCAAATGGTTTGGTGTTCAATACTGAAAAAAAAAAAATATCCAAATATCCATAAAATATGGCGCAGACACCTGTACATCACATACTTGAGTCATTTAGGGCTTGGCATCCTTTTGTATAGCTTCACTAATGGCTACCAATCAGGACCACACACGTGTGAGTACATGCCATGAAATAACACCCAAGCTCCTTTTTAGATCAATCATCCCTTAATAGCATTCCAAATTCTAATTTAGGCATTTTAGAGCCATTGGCAAGTTCCTAGTCCTATCACCACTGTCTATGTTCCTGTAGATTTGTTGCAAATGGCAGCATAAAGTCTTACGTTATAACACCTTAGAGAATGAGGAAAATAAATGTCCAAATCTGGTCGTAGGAACTACACACACACACACACATAAAAAAAATAAAATAATAAAAATAAATATATAAATTAAAAAACCTGCATGGCAGAAGAGGAGGTGATGTATTAACAAAAATGGCTTGTAAGATAACACAAATTACAGATAACATAAAATTCCTACACCCTCAACATCATCATGTGATGCGAGGAGTCATTGCATTCATCATGTCTAGCTCTCATCTTTGATGGAATTCTGACGGTCCCACTACATGATATCAGGCTGCTCACAGTCATGAGAAACTAATCATATTTTCCATATTACATCCATAAATTTTCTCTAGTTGTGTTGAAGAGGTCTTAGTTGCAGGGCTAGAACTTGTGTTCCTTGTTTTGAATGAATTTTTCTTTCAGAAATAGGATGCTTACCAAGACATTCAGAGACGAACCAAAAGTTTGTTATTTGTTTTGTGAGACAAATGTTAAAAAATTTCAAGATTAATATCTCCACATCGTCTTCTTTTGATTTATTAAAAATTAATCATATGAATTGACCACCTATGCATTTGACTATCAAGTAAACAAATCTTCTAGCATATTATCTGTTAACTAAATTGCTTCGCACTTCATTTGAGCTTCCCACTTTATACCAGATGTCAGAACAAAAACAGGGCATGGCATATAAAAAACATAGTGAAAGAAACCTATTGTAATAAATGATAGACTAGAATACTTTTATCAAATAGTTCCACACAAATAATCAATCAAGAAAATAGTTCATCGATAGCATATGTGATGTTTCAAAAGATGCTTCTGTTAAGTACCTTCTAGAGATTTTCTTGTGAATTCTGTTCATCCTTCATCCCAATGCTGCCATTACAAGTAGCTCCACCATTTCTCACCTCAGGTACACCTATCCCTGACCGATCTTCTTTTGAGTCCTGTGTAGACTGACTGGCATTCACTAAAGGGGCTCCAGGATCAGTAGAATCATGTATGAAAGTCACAGTCTGCACTATATTTTCATCTTCAACTGCAACAAATCCAGCTTCGGTGCTATCTTTAATCTTGAGAAACTCCGATTCTTGCTTATGTTCCACATTCCGTACATCACCTCCTTTAGCTGCCTCTTCTGCTTTCCTCTTTTCTGGTTCCCTTTGCTGTCTTCTCCTTGCTTCTTGCTCCTTTATCTGTTTAAACCTGAAAACAGATAAGATCTATGATTACAAAGTGCTGAAGAATCGTTGCCGAGGAAAGGTGAATTTAAAATGATGTTGATTGTAAGATGCAGAAACTGTCAACCTTTCTCCAGGGCGTAGCCCTCCTGAAGTTGATTTTTCTCTTTGGTTTGGTTCCAATATGTTAGCATCAATGTCAATAGCAGGCTTCTGCATTTGGGGTTGTTCTGTTATGGTTCCCTCACTATATTTCCTAACTGGGTTTTTTGCACCACCTAGCTTTTGAAGCCATATCTGTTGTCCCGTGCTCAAAATGTTATTCGTCAACCTGTATAGCCAAAGCATTAAAAATTTTGAAAATTTTCAAAGAAACAAAGCAAGCTTCAACAGCACAATTCTTTACAAAAGAAAAAAAAGGAAATTCTGCCTGTTGAAGAGTCGATGTTAAAGCAGAAATTTGACCATGTTTCGAAAGTTTTCTTAGGCCGTCATGGAAGCTCAAATGAAGGGATTGCAGAGGGGCTTTACCAATGGAGTACAGTCCCTCTTGTGAGCACTCAAGTAAGCATGCAAGCGATAGCATTCTAGTCCAAGAAGAGCAGTGAGGAGCACTCATAACAAAGGGATAAAAGAAGGCAAACAAGCGTAATTTCTTCTCATGCATGCTAATGTTGTCAAGAATAATCAAGTTGCAAACTCACATGAAGTCATCATCGAAATGACTTCAGGAAAAATATTGTCGCCTATTGCTGTCTTAACACTACATATTTGATGAGCCTGATATCAAATGGACATGCTCCTAAGGTTATTCTAGAAAGTTGAGCTGAGGAATGTCATTCAAACCACCACAACAAGAACCTGATATGGTATTAACATAAAACTTACGGGAAAAAAGTTGCTACATCAGCACATGCTGCATCTTGATAATGGAGATAACCAACTTGAATCCTATTTGCGGTTGTTCATGGTCATGATTACCTATTTATATTTCCATACAATGGGATAGAGTTTGAACCGATTATGTCTGTGGAAGTGATGGTTCCTGAAAAATGTAGGAAATGGGAGCATCCAGGGATAATCAACAAAAAACAATAGTAAAGAATTTGAAATACGTACTTAGATAATAAAATACAGATATTACCTTCCAAAAAAAAAAAAAGATATAACTTATATAGTGACTATTGCAATATCTAGACCTATGATAATCAGATCCTTCAAAAGTCTGGAGTACCTGAGTTTGATACTCGGTACTCGAGCATGTAAGGATAAGAGATCCTGCTTACCCTGGAAATTAACTCCATATCTACTAGGTTCTGAACTTAAAAATGGTAGTCATGTAGAATCCAAAGTGAATCGTTCCAATTGGTAGACAACCCAAGTTGCAACATTGTTAAGGAACTATCTAAACATCATTATACTTTAAATGTAACCAATCTTCCTGTTTACTGTTTAGAGTCTTGAGAGTTTAGATTTAGAGGATCCAATGTATTCAATCCTTGTCATGCTCAATGTTGGGAATTTTCAAAAATAGTTTGACAAACCATAAGCAAAACTTTTTAAATGGACTGCCTCTTTGATTTTCCTTTTTTACAAAAGATTCTCCCAAAAGGATAGTCCCGCACCCATGGTGGGATCCAAGGGTCTAACCCAGCGGTAGACCGATGCAAACCAGTTGGATTTCATTACAAATGATGTGGTGCCTGTGTGGCAGTTCACTAAGGTTGGTTGAGTCAGTTAACATGGCTTCTGTTTGGCAAGGTCTTCTTTTATTAATTAGGACTATTTGACAAGTAGCATGGTGATGTAGGACGCATGCATGTGGATAAACGGTGAAGTGAGATCAATCAACAAATTAAATTAAATAATCAAAATCACAAATCATGCCAAAATCATCAAATATCTCAAGAATCCAACATGAAACTGGCTGGTATTTTTTGGCTTTCTTAGCCTCTTCAAATAAAATGTCTTTGTTAATGCTAAAAAAGACAAGGATATATATGGAAGTAAAGTAACTTCAAATCATGGTTTTGATTGAGAGATATATGAAAATAGGAACTAAAGAAATGTCCATCTTCATTTCTGATTAACTGAATTAAGAAACCTGTGACTAGGGTTGTACACAAGCCAAGCTAGCTCGAAAAGCTCGCTCGGCTTGGCTTGATCTAGCTTGGCTTAACTCGGCTTGAACGATGACTCAAGGCAAGCCAAGCTTCATATGACCCAACTCATTTTGAAAACGAGCTGAGTTTGATCATAGTGGATCTTGACTCAACTCGACTCGAACTCGGCTCGACTCAACTCTCTCTCTCTCTCTCTCTCTCTCTCTCTCTCTCTCTCTCTCTCTCTATATATATATATATATGGGAAAAGGTTCTATATGGTCGAGCTCACGGGAACTCCCCATGAGGTTGAGCTGTGTGGGCCCCACCATGATGTATGTCGAACATCTACACCATTGATCAAATGCACCATTTCATAGTGGACCTAGGGCTTAAAAATCAAGTCAATCCGTGACTTGTGTGGGCCACACCATATACAAAAGTTGAGAGTGGTTACCCTCCATTAAAACATTCATAATCATTTTTTGCACCAACCGAGATGTGGTTCACAAATCCAGACCAAGTTTTAGACCCTTCCAAATTTCAGGTGGGCCCCACCAAGTGCTTTTATATGTTTTAGGCATGTCTTCACATGATTTTAGATGGTACGGCCCACAGGAGTTCCGTATACGGTTGATTTTTGGGATATCCCATAATTTAAAGGGGACCCATCAAATGCACAGCGTTGATGTTCGACATACATCATGGTGGGGCCCACACAGCTTGGCCTCATGGGGAGTTCCTATTAGCTCGACCGTATAGAACCTTTTCCCTATCTATATATATATATAAAGTTAAAACTTAAACCCTACCCTACCCGTTCATCCCTTTCTTACGCTTTTCCTTCCTTACCCAACCCGCCGGGCCCAAGCTCCTCTCTCTCTCTCTCTCTCTCTCTCTCTCTCTCTCTCTCTCTCTCTCTCAGCACCAACAACAAGATGCATTTAAGGCTCCATCTAATATTTTATATATATTATTAATTGAATATTTGATTTGGGAGTTGGGTCGGGTGCGGGTTGGGTTAGTTGGGTCGGGTTGCTAGGTTGAGTCAGGTGTGGGTTAGGTCAGGTGCGGGTTGGGTTAGTTGGGTTGGGTTGCTGGGTTGGGTCAGGTGTAGGTTGGGTCGGGTTAATGGGTTGAGTCGGGTGCCGGTTGGTTCAGGTTGCTGGGTAGAGTCGGGTACAAGTTGGGTGTTGGGTTGGGAGCAGACTCAACTCAACTCGAGGTAAGCTTGCCTCGACTCGATCCACTAGCTCGCCTCGAGCTCAACTCGAAAGGTTTGGCAAACAAGCCAAGCTCCAATGGTAAGCTCGAGGCCGAGCTCGAGCTCAAGGAGAGCACAAATGAGTCAAGCCATGCTTGGCCCACCTCGACTCGACTTAGCTCGATGTACAGCCTTACCTGTGATTGGAAATAACTTGCAACAATAGAAATTTCTTCTTTTTTTTTCCTGCATAAAAAGAAAAAAAAAAAAAAAGTCTTGGATGGAAAATAACATCTACATGATATCTCCGAGTGATATGCATCATTAGTACTGTAAATGCCAATAGAGAGTCTCCAGCTTGTTAGTTGAGTTGCTTCTAATGTGCCCTCTCATGAGGGAAGACCCAGGTTCAAGTCCCACTGATGCATGGCTATGAAATGCCCAAAGCCCACCAAAAAAAAAAAAGCCAACAGAAAAAAGCTATCCAATCAAGAATCTTGAGCAAAATGACAGTAGTTTTGTAGCTCTTTAAAGATTTGAAAGGAATATGCAATGGAAAGTCTGGGGAGAAGTTTGGTTTCTATGTATTGTTGAGAAAGACTGATGCAACTAGATGGCTACACACTGTTAAATGGAAATCAGGCCATCAAATCTCCTTCCATACATAACTTTCCTCTATTTCTGGTGTGTCCGTTCCTATGCAAATGCCGTAGCTAATCAAAAGTACAAAGCTGCAGTGTTCGAAGAGATGATTTCCTTGGAGAAACAGGGAACTTGGGTTTGATTTGCCAGAAGGGATAAATGTTGTGGGCTGTGTGTGTTTACTCTAAAATACAAGCCAGATGGTTTAATAGAAAGATACAAAGATCGTCTTGTGGCTAAGGGTTTTACTTAACGTTATATGATTCACTTTTAGGTGAGTTCACTCAGTGGCTAAACAAAATTCTGTTCAAGTTCTTTTCTCAATTGCTACTAATTACAAATGGTCCCTATATCAGCTTGATGGAAAGAATGCTTCTTTGATGATGATCCTCAGGAGGAGGTATACATACATGGCTTTATCTCAAGGAGTTTGTTCTTATGGGAGAAAGGAAATGTCTGTACAAAACAAGGCAATTTATGGTTTGAACCAGTCACCATGGGCATGATTTAATCAATTCAGTACTTCCATCTCTCAGTTTGGATTCCAAGAAAGTACATCAGATCACTGTTTAAAAATCATGGTACTAGATAGTATATGTTGGTGATATTGTCCTTACTGGAGATAGAAATAACGGAATTCAAAATGTCAAATCATATTTGAGAAGCATTTTTTATGATAAAGATCTTGGACCTCTAATATACTTCCTTGGAATTGAAGTTGCAAGGTAAAAAATGGGATGTATCTCAAATTAAGTCCTTATTCGTGTTGCTAATATAGGTATGTTGGGCACAAGAGTTGCAGAATCTCCCATTGCAATCAATCATCATCTCTATAATCAGTGATCCGAGGTTCTTAATGACCGGACATCTTATAGTAACAAGTAGGCAGACTAAATCTACTTGACAATCACTAGACCAGACGGCGTATATATATAGTCAGTGTGGTTAGTCAATTATGCATGCATCGCGCTGTCATCATCTTGATGTTGTCTATTGCATTCTGCGCTATAAAAAACATGCTCTTAAAAAGGACTGATATTCTAATCATGGTCACCTGAACTTGAGTGGTATTGTGATGTTGATTGGGCTACATCATCAAATGAAAAAAGCTCTACCAATAGTTACTATATGTTTGCAGGAGGAAACTTTGTGACATGGAAGAGTAAGAAACAAAGTAGTGTTGCTAGGTCCTTGGTTGAACCCAAATATCCAGTGATGGTAAATGCTGAATTTGAGCTCATGTGGCTTAGATCTCTCCTGCAAGAAATGGTATTCGATGCTAGTAGTTCTTTTCCTCTTCATTGCGACAATCAAGCTGCTATTCACATCTTGAATAATCCGCCTTCCATGAAAGAATGAAGCTAAAGTCGACTGTCGTTTCTTTTGAGAGAATGTGACAAAGAAGTCATTAACACTGCCTTTTGCTTGTTCAGACACAGTTGATCGGCATCCTCACCAAAGCTTCCAGTTGTCTCATATTCACAATACCTTGGGCAAGCTGGGCATGTGTCATGTATATGCTCCAACTTGGGGTGGCGGTATGTAAGAGAACAGCAAGCGTCCTATCTTATTTTGTTATACTATAGTATACCACACAGTAAGATATGTTACGAGAGTGGAGAGTAAACAACTCTCTTTTCATCTACAATCTCTCTTTTCCTCTTCTCCTTTCCTTTTTCTTTCTCTCTTCTACCATTGATTGAAGTCATATTCGTATTCATGATACCTTGGGCAAGCTGAACAGGTATGATATCTATGCTCTAGCTTCAGGGGTAGTGTAGCAGCATGTGCAAGTGTCATATCATACTTTTGTACTCCTACAATATACCTTACCATATTGTTATGTTTTAGGGTAAATGGTATACGAATAAGATTGTTATGAGGAGAGTTGGCAACCCCATCTTTTTCTTCTCCATTCTCTTTCTTTTCCTCTTCTTTTCTTCTCTTCCTTTCTCTCTCTTCTTTTGAAAGGTAACACTACCAAGGATTGAACCCTGGATCACTCACACACACTACACATGTAAATAGTTTTGTCTATTCTGGAATAAAGAAAAGTTCTCTTTGAGGTTTAGAATGTGTTTCTTGCTTTTGGCATTTGTTGCCATTATCTAGCATTTGTTGCCATTATCTAGCATTTGTTGCTATGGTCCGAGGATCAGCTACTGAATTTTCAATCTTTTACATGTTTCTTCTCTATCTTGGGCAATATTATCGAATCTTGTGAAGAAAGTTGAAGGTGATCATCACATAAAGGTTTGGCACCACAAGATAACGCTACTTAGATGGGCATGAAATGTGCTCGATGTGTCAAAGAAAAAATAGACTGGCCAAACAATCCATAATTGTCTTTCAATGCCTTTTCTCGCGAGTCACAACTCATAACTTATCATAGCGCAAAAATTGAACAGCTATGAGTCCTTTTCCACTGTTAAAGCTGGGAATGCAATGCACAAAAAAATTAAAATTAAAATTAAATTAAATTAAATTAAAATTAAAATAAAACATGAAGTGTAGTGATACCGGCTATCAGATTTGGGATATATTCATACTATCACATATTTTCATAATCTTCAAACTGCCACTGATCTTTAAGGTGAAGATATGATCCGCATAAATGTTGTGGTTAATTTTTCCATGATAAAGACCTATGTAAATGTACCAATTTTGGCATAAATCAATAAATCACAATTGCAAAAGAGGATAGCACCTCACCAGTAAAGACTTAACCCAGAAGGAACCGAGAGAGCAAAATAACCAATCATCAAGGGGAGGAACCTAGTTAGAGCTTGAGAACCCTTTTGGTTAGGATCATTACCCTGAAAGTTACACGCACAAATAAATAAATGACGTGACCAGCTTAAACCTCAAATCACTAGTTCATATATCACAAGTGCACTAATAAGAAGTAAAAGATGTACATTATCATATCAAATGAAGAACAAAACTGCATCAAGGCAATTATATTAAAGTCCATCCTCTAAAAGTGCATTTTCACAAATTCAAAATCAACTCCCTTTGGAACTTGCTGGAAAGGAAAAGCGAGCAAGTCAAATCTGAACACAGGAAGCCGACCTGAGCAAGTCAAAT